>NW_027506890.1:1242538-1270038 GCF_052324685.1 Brachyhypopomus gauderio
AACCCCCACCCGCCCCCACCCACCCCCTCTTCTCAATAATCAACTCCTTGGTTCTTGCTTGAAGGGCCATCAAAGGTGGAGGTCAGTGTTGGAGCACCTCTGTATAAAGAGCTTCACTTCCTCCATATATGTTCCTGAGTCATCGTTGGTGACGTTGCTGATCGCTGCTGTCATCGACAGACTTGATGATGGTGTTGGAACTGTGTTTTGCAGCAATCGCAGGTGTGCAGTGTGTAATGCACGGTGAAAGGACGTCGCCTTAGGGGCATACTGAGTGCAAGGGGGATGTAGGTGTCGTCACCCATCCTAACAGGCCGGCTCTGCGGGTACGAAAGTCCACCATCCAGTTACATAATGTGTGATTTATTCCAAGAGTGCTTAGTTTGGTGAACAGCCTGGAGGGGATGATGGTATTGAAGTCAGAGCTGAAGTCAGTAAAAAACACTCTGACACGTGTGTTCATTCTGTCTAGGTTCATTCTGTCTGTCTGGGTGCATAGCCAGGGAGACGACATCATCCGTACATCCGTGGAATGGAAGACAGAATTATGGGGTCCAGGGTGCTAGGAAGACTAAGATCAATACTAAGATCAGCCTCTCAAAGCACTTCATCACTAAGACTCAGGAAGGGTGTGGTTTATGCATGTGATGAGGGTCTTATGCAATCATCTCAAACACCTGTCAAGGTGTTAACCAAACCAAACAAAGATTGTGATGTGATAACGACATGTTAAAATGCATTATTCCACACTCGTGTTGCTATATGGCTGAATTTATCAGCACTTCATATGTTCATTCTAAATTTTGGTCCATTAAACATGCAATGGCAAATTGTTCTTGGGTTGCATTAGAAATGAACTCTGAGCACTGACACATACACACACACCTACACACACACATGGGTTAAGCAGCAGGGACAGAGAAGTGTTGTGACAGGAGTCAAAAGGGAGCATTATTTTTAATAAAGTTGTGACACAGATTTGCTCCTCGGGCCAAACAGAGCGCATTTGCAAAGGGTCACAGGTGTGGGAAGACAAGGCTGCTGGGGGTGATGAAGCCGGAGAGAGGGAGGCCGGGCGAGAGAGCAGGGGTTAATGAGGAGGGACAGGGAGTCAGACAGATTTGGCATGTAGAGGGGAGGAAGAGGAGGTGCTCATCATCTTGTCTCCTGTTACCATGGAGACATGTCCCTGTTGCCCTAGATCCTTTGTTATCTCCTCTGCATGGCTCATCATGTGTGCACATCGGCTTACATGCATCTGGCTGGCACAGTCTGAACAGTGGCATCGGTAGCACAGTCAGACTTAACATAGTTTTCAGCAACACAGTCAGACTTAACCCAAGAACTAGAAACACAGTCAGACTTAACCCAGGTACCAGCAACACAGTCAAACTTAACCCAGGAACCAGAAACAGAATCAGACTTAACCCAGGAACCAGAAACACAATTAGACATACTGCTACCAGCAATATGGTCAGACAAATCTCCGGCACTGGTCAGCTAAAATCAGACCAGAATCAGACTAAAATCAGACTAAAATGAAAGACACTCCAATCCACACAACCAAATCATTGTTAACTAGGGGTGTATTCAACTAAGGGTGTATTCAATTTTCATAGTCGAATCTGATTCGTCAGCTTTTCCCTTTAGTCGACTAATAGTCGAATCGGGTTTATTTTTATATTTTTTTATCTAGAGGGATCCCGTTACAGGTCTCATACAGGGCTTTTTTCCTCTTCAAAGTAAAAACCTAAAACACTCAGATACATGAATGAACACAGTAGGTTGGCTTTATTCAGCTTTTATTTATTTACTTAGTTATTTTTTTATGAAACGTTAGAGAACATTAACCGTCAGTGCGCATTGCAGGCATTGTGCAAAATGTCAAAAATATTTTTAAATAAAATATGCCTGCCTGAAAATATTTTTAAAAATTGCCACACAACAGCAAAAAAATACAAGGAAAAGTTCAAGTAACGGGGTTAAAAAGCAAACAACAACAACAAAATGTTTATAGGCCTACTTGCCGAGACGCACCGCGACGAGACGAGACGACACGACTGAAACGACAAACGTTTTTTTTTCGCATTACGCGTTTTAAATGGTATGCCATGTTGGTTGTTGTCGTGCGAAATGAAAGACGTTGATGACATAACTTGCACTTTACTTTGTTTGATTCATCTTTATCTTTTTCAAAATACTTTTGAAGTTTTTTAGTAGCCATTATAATCTCAGCAGATGCTGCGCATTCTGTAGCATGTTCTGTAGCTCCGCTCGTTTGGATTGTGCAACTGCAGGGTGTGATTTATTAATGTGTAGTAAGGAAGATGCCTATTGTTAATGCACAAAAAATCATTTTAAAATATTTCTTAACAGAAATTAGCATGATTTTATTTGACAAAAGGCTATATATAACGAAAACAAAGACATTCCATGTAACAACTAATTCTTAGCAGCATCCTTGGGCACCCCCATGTAGTTAGAATGGTACATTCGACTATTGTTCATAGTCGACTAGGGGGTATAGTCGACTATAGTCGAATCAGCGACTATTGCAGGTCACCCCTATTGTTAACAAATTATTTTTAAAAGTATATTTTTTCACTTGTTAACTTTTCACTCAAAAAATACGTATTATTTGTGGTGAAATTCTTTATCATTTTCTAGCGAAGGCACTGCTCATTACTGTAGACCACAACATCTCTGTATAATACATATAAATCTGCCCCACCTGGAAAGGTCAGGAATGACAACCAATAGTGCTTTCACTTCTTTATTAAGGAAGGAATAGCCAATCACAGTGAGCGTAATTTCAACAGAATGTCACTTCAGCCATGAGTTTCATTGTAGCATGCTGTCCAATTATGAGCTTATAGCGGCTGAAAGTTGCTTCACTGTATGTTTTAATCTTTCATCTGTATCAGTGAGCTTGTGATAATGAAAACACATCCTCACTGGGTAACATCCTCACTGGGTAACATCCTCACTGGGTAACATCCTCACTGTTCCCCACAGTCACTGTAAAATCTCTAATGTCTTCATGCTTACTTATTGCTTCTGCTGTAGAAATGTTGCTATGGAATGAAATCTAAAGCAGGTGTGTTAATTATCTAAAAGACCAGGCACAGATGTTATATGGACTTTTTTCTTTGTGCATAATTAATTCTGTTTGTATAGAAACATGAGTAAGAGAAGTAATGAAATTCTAATTAGATTTAAGTGTAATGTGTTTCCAAGAATCAAGAATTCAGCCTCATACGCATTTCCCTGCTTCAGGGAAAATTAATTAAATTGGTTAATTGATTAATTGTACCTGCAGCAATAGTAACCAGTCATGTGGTGCAAACGAACATGGAGGCCTGCCTGGTCTGCTCAGCCTGTTAGAAACGCGGCAGGACAAGCGTGTGTTTCAGGCGTGTCCCCAGCTCACTGTTGTCATGCGGAGCATCCACGCGTGTCCGCCAGGCCTGAGAGGGCCGCCATCCGAGACCCGGGCGTGTCGAGTGGCTCCCGCCGTCTCCTCGCACGCCGGTCTGGGAGTAATCAGACACACGCCCCTAATCCCCACCAAGGTGCCTGATACCATCAGACTCAGGCTGGCGCTGCTCTCCCCGGGAAGGCGTACGCCGGTCCGGTCACCGGAGACACGGCGCCGCGGCGCGATCGGGGCGGCAGATTGCGCACGTCTACCGTGTAATTTCAGCGCCGCACTTCTAATCCGAAAAGGAGGAAACCCGGGGAGATGCAATGTGTCTGGCGGGGCAGGGAGCGTAGGCGTGCGGCGGAGAGTGAGACAGGCTGCTCTGATTCGGTGAGACAGAATGGGCTTAATGCAGTGAGACGGGCTGGCGATGGCGAGGAGGCTTGAGTTTAACTCGGTGAGACGCGGGGAGGTAATGCGGCGAGACAGTGTTTTAAGACGTGCGTCTCCTCCGTCCAGGTGCTGTCTCTTCGTTCCTAATCCTGAGGTCAGAGATGAGAGCTTCCTGCTATCGGCTCAATCGGGCGGAGGACGGTGGGGAAGCGCTGGGCTCTACATAGGCACCGTGCCTCCACCCACACCCTCCTCCACCCACACGCGCCTCCACCCACACGTGCCTGACATGAAGGGAAGGGCGGGGCAGGTGTGCTCGTGCGAGGCGTGCTGAGCGTTTGTTTTCTCGTAGGGAGACTCCGCCTCCTTGGTCTGCAGATCTGCTGAATGAACAAGGGAGTCCGAGTCAAATCGACATGGCTACATTTAATGTTAATTAGGAGACACGTTCATTTTTTTCAGCCCTCCAACTGCTGCGTGGTGCTGCTGTGTGGTGTAGCTGCATGAAGTAGCTATGTGGTGTAGCTGCGTGGTGTAGCTGTGTGATGTAGCTACGTGGTGTCGCTCCCTCTGATCTGACCGTGTGCTAATCATTCTCCAGTCATTGCCGTGTCACTGAGTGCTCGATATAGATCGTCTCCATATAGATTGGCCCAGCGCTGATTGGACTATTGATTGACGGAGCATGTCTTAATGCTGCCGTGGAGACACTAACAGCCCAGGCTGCACTTAAGCAGAGTTCCTGTTTATCCGTGAAGCTCCTTTTACTGCTGTCATGCTACACAAATCAGTGCCTGGCAGTTCTTCTTTCAACACGGCCATTCCGCCTATACACTCATTTTAACCCTCGCAATGCAATATCACACACTCCGCTGCTCAGGAGACCACTGGGGGTACTTTCTATAGTTATTTATAGAGCGGATAGCGGTTTAAGGTGTGTGTGTGTGTGTGTGTGTGTGTGTGTGTGTGTGTGTGTGTGTGTGTGTGTGTGTGTATGTATGTACTCCCTTCTTCCTCTATCCTTTGATACCCATTTACCTGCTCTGGTAACAAGCTGCTGCTGACCTCATGTGAAGGTCCAGTTCATTTATCTAAAAACACATGCACAGACACAGACACACACACACACACACACACACACACACACACACACACATACACACGCACATAAACATACACACACACACAAACATACACACACACACACACACACACACACACACACACACACACACACACACACACACACACACACATGCACATGCGCAACAGCAAGGTCAGCTGCCCGTTGACACAGACAACATATTAGTCTTCATTAGCTGTAGTGTCGAGGCTATTTCACCAACCCGTGTTTTTACAGCAAGCAAGTATGTTCCTCAAACCTGGATGTTTGTTTCCTCGACTGGGCGTTGGGGAGCGTGGGGTGTTGGGAAGCGTGGGGCGTTGGGAAGCGTGGGGCGTTGGGGAGCGTGGGGCGTTGGGGAGCGTGGGGCGTTGGGAAGCGTGGGGCGTTGGGAAGCGTGGGGCGTTGGGAAGCGTGGGGCGTTGGGGAGCGTGGGGCGTTGGGGAGCGTGGGGCGTTGGGAAGCGTGGGGCGTTGGGAAGCGTGGGGCGTTGGGGAGCGTGGGGCGTTGGGGAGTGTGGGGTGTTGGGAAGCGTAGGGCGTTGGGGAGCATGGGGCGTTGGGGAGCGTGGGGTGTTGGGAAGCGTGGGGTGTTGGGGAGCGTGGGGTGTTGGGGAGTGTGGGGTGTTGGGAAGCGTAGGGCGTTGGGAAGCGTGGGGCGTTGGGGAGTGTGGGGTGTTGGGAAGCGTGGGGCGTTGGGGATCGTGGGATGTTGGGAAGCGTAGGGCATTGGGGAGCGTGGGGCGTTGGGAAGCGTGGGGCGTTGGGAAGCGTGGGGTGTTGGGGAGTGTGGGGTGTTGGGGAGTGTGGGGCGTTGGGGAGCGTGGGGTGTTGAGAAGCGTAGGGCGTTGGGGAGCGTGGGGCGTTGGGAAGCGTGGGGCGTTGGGGAGCGTGGGGTGTTGGGGAGTGTGGGGTGTTGGGGAGTGTGGGGTGTTGGGAAGCGTGGGGCGTTGGGAAGCGTGGGGTGTTGGGAAGCATGGGGTGTTGGGGAGTGTGGGGTGTTGGGGAGTGTGGGGCGTTGGGGAGCGTGGGGTGTTGGGAAGCGTAGGGCGTTGGGGAGCGTGGGGCGTTGGGAAGCATGGGGTGTTGGGGAGCGTGGGGCGTTGGGGAGTGTGGGGTGTTGGGGAGCGTGGGGTGTTGGGAAGCGTGGGGTGTTGGGGAGTGTGGGGTGTTGGGGAGCGTGGGGTGTTGGGAAGCGTAGGGCGTTGGGGAGCGTGGGGCGTTGGGGAGCGTGGGGTGTTGGGGAGTGTGGGGTGTTGGGGAGTGTGGGGTGTTGGGAAGCATGGGGCGTTGGGAAGCATGGGGTGTTGGGGAGCGTGGGGCGTTGGGGAGCGTGGGGTGTTGGGAAGCGTGGGGTGTTGGGGAGCGTGGGGCGTTGGGGAGCGTGGGGTGTTGGGGGTGAGGTGTATGACTCAAGGAAATGAGCACCTGTAATCATGAGAGTGTTGAGTTTTGAACTCCAGCATGACTGCGCTCATGACAACAGAGGCAAGGATCGTGTTTGATCATGTGCAAGAGCGCAATATAATCAGGGAAATGTCGTCTTCATGCCAGCCTGGGGAAGAAAATGAGAAGGTGATTCATTAACATGCAGACTGGGCAGTAATGATCAATAAAAGCAGTAGAGTGGTCCACAGCAGAGAGAAGTGTGGGCTATGCCACGTGTTTGCTGAGCCCCCTGTCTATCGCCACCCTGCTCATCTGGAACAGACACATGCTTCCACACAAGCCACCACGCACTCCGGCTACCTGCTTGGTCAGTGGCATTTTGTGGTGTTAGTGGAAATCAATTTGCACTGTCGGCGAGTAATTTGTTTTTCTATTTCTGCACGTCTCCCTTTTTTCTCTTTTTTTTTTGGGGGGGGGGGGGGGAATGTTTCTTTAGTGCCGCTTAAGTCTTATACTGCTGTGTGTAGCAACAGTATTAGCATCAATATGTTCATGTTCGTTGGAGTTATCACTGGAATATGACCAATCATCAATCAACCATCCTTTCTGTTCTTCAATTGCCCACAAATGCAGCTCAATCAATACCCTGTCAATAAAATGGGGAAAGATTTTTTCTCTTTACAGAAAATCCATGTCTCTCTCTGTATTTTCTGTGTCTATACAAAATCCACCATCAGCGCGCTCACACGTATACATGCACACACATGCATACACAAACACGTACATGCACAATATCTGACACCTGAAGTCAATAAATCTCACACACATCAAACTGTCCACTTGCTCTTGATAATATTTGCTGCTTTAAAATAGATACTGTACACACACATGCACACACACATACACACAGAAACACAGAAAAAGACTCTAAGTAACCAATTATTTAAATAAAATTAATTTAATTTATTCATGCCAGCACATTGGCAGGATATTAACACCTTTTAAATCTCCTTTAATAAATTTCACACTCTCAAACTTGAAGTTAATTAAGATTTGTGAAGAACAATTCTTCTCTTTCTCACACATTCTCTCTCTCTCTCTCTCCCTTTCTCTGGGGATGAAAGCCCCAAAGGTGTTTAAAACAGTCACGCACCTGAACCTAACACATTTTTAATCAAGCCCCACTGTGTCAACACGCCATGCCTATCAGAATTTCCAAGCATTGCCGTCTCAGGTGCGGAAGATGGTTTAGCAACAGAGTGAGTGAGTTTACCATATGATGAGGAGAGTGTAGACCATGAGAACACGAAGAGAGAAGAACCGTAGTAACAGGACACCTGGTCTGGAGGATGTCAGTGTGATTAACACAGTTCTCAGACAGGAAGGTGAAAGGCCTCTAATTTCACTCTTATCATGGTAAATAGGCTTCCGATCACAGGGGAGGATGTTGGCAACTCTCCAGAGAAGTCAGCTGTGTTGGGTCTCATTGATGTCAGATCCTGGGGGAACTTCTGCCTTGTTTGTCCTTCGTTTGTTTACAGTGAAGGTACAGGGCATTTGATTTTAGTGTTCCTGCATCAGTGGGTTGGAACGAACAAAAAGAGCAACTAACAAAAAATATGAATCATAGTTTGCTCACTGAAATAGCTAAACTTCATTCCTGTATGGTGTTAGATTCAATGCTTTCCCTTTTCGAATCACATTCAGGCAGGATGTCAGCTCTGCTGAAATTCCACCATTCTCTGTAGTCTCACCATTTGGCAGGAAGAGACTTTCTATTCGGTAAATCAACTTCAACTGTCTGGGGCTCTACTGTATTACTAACATACTCATGGCACCTCTAATTAGAACAGCATGAAGACGCAAGCCAGCTCACATCCTGCAGAGAGTATTTCAACACTGCCTCCCATACCGCTGCTATTCTCACAGTAGCCAATCACACCTACAAATAGGTAGATTTTTCTATTTTCCACTTCTATTTCTTGTTCATGAGGGAACCAATATAACAAGAATATGTGATTTAAGCACTGATATTAGAGAATGTCTTTTTAAACAAATCAATGGAAAGGTATGTTACTGCAAATTACCACTTCATGGGGTGACACAAATCTAATGGCAGATTTGTAATGCGTCGTTTTGAATGAGGATAAATGATATTTATCTGCAATCAAAAAACACTTTTTATCTCCTGTGGCTGCTTCCATATTGTGGGCTCCACACTCTGCTCGCTTCAGTATTTCGTGATGATATGGCATTGTTCTTCTTTCATAGTGAAGTAGACACACTGTTCTGGAGGTATTTTACTGAGCAGTGTCTGAATCAGTAGCGTAGTTATTCTCAAGTTATTCAACTGCAAATGGACAGAAGGCAGCCATGATTTTTAATTAGAGACCAATAGGCTCATAGGACATCTGCTGAGGGCAGTGAGGTGTTGAGCAGAGCTTATTCTAAACTAAGAAACTGCATTACCCATACTGCCACTTTGGTGCTGCTCATTAACTCCCATACTGGGTAATGGAGTACAATTTCATCTTAATGGAACCGATTAATGCAGCATGGGCAATTTAAAAAACAAAAGCAATTTAGCTCATCAGAATGGGTGTAGGGGGTAGCATAATAACAAAGTTGGTGAACGTTATAGCAACAGAAGTGCAGAAAGATAAAAACACACAAATAACAGCCTGCTCAGATGTGTCGCAAATCCTGTGTAAAAACATTTCTGTTTTATCATGCTTATAGTTGAACCCTTGTACTTTATTTCAAGATCAATAGAGGCTGGGATCCACCACACCAGGCAGGACCCCAAGATACAGGCTGGGATCCACCACACCAGGCAGGACCCCAAGATACAGGCTGGGATCCACCACACCAGGACCCCAGATACAGGCTGGGATCCACCACACCAGGCAGAACCCCAGATACAGGCTGTGATCCACCACACCAGGACCCCAGATACAGGCTGTGATCCACCACACCAGGACCCCTGATACAGGCTGGGATCCACCACACCAGGACCCCTGATACAGGCTGTGATCCACCACACCAGGACCCCAGATACAGGCTGTGCAAAGATGCCCCTGAGATGATGCAGTACATAACAGCGAGGTGCAACTTCCAGATTTGTGGGACTTCCAGATACAGACTGATTAAACAGTAATGGCTCACCAAGCAGACATAGAGACAAAGAGCAGAGGAGGCCCGTAGTGATAGATGTAGCCATACCAAGTGACAGAAACATCAAGGAACATGAAGATCTTGAAAAATACGGAGGGCTGGGTGACTACTTGGAAAGGATGCGGACAGTGAGGGTAACTCTGGTTCCCAGGGGCTGTGACCCTCAAACTATGTGAATGGCTCCAGCAGATACCAAGAACAACACCCGAGATCGTCGTCCAGAAGTGTGCAGTCCTGGGAACAGCTAAAACATGACTCAGGACGCTAACGCTCCCAGGACTCTGGTAGAGGATCCGAGCGTGAAAGAAAAAGATGTATTAAGTTTTACGATTGAATTCTTTTAGGTTTGCATAAACCTTTTTGGAGTGCCACCATTCATGACCACTACTATACTAATCATTATGCTTTCACCTTGTCTCGCATCCTTCCTAGAGATGTCAAAGTCCAAACAATTCTGCAGGTATCTGAGGTATAGAAATAGCTGAACCTGGCATAACATCTTGAATGCCTGCATTAATGTACTGTTGTTTGATGCTAGCTCTGATTTTACTGTTACAATACGTCCTGGTGTACATTAAATCCTCATAAATTAGTGTCCTTTCTATTAAAATATGTAGCGCCTAACATGACATTCCATTTTATAATTGAGGTGACTGTGAGAATTGCCTATAGTCATATCCTCAGTTCTTTATAGTACACCCACTGCTACACTAAGCGTTCTGGCTTTCCTCTGTGAACCTTACGTTCCCCAGTGTGTCTGACCTGTTCCATCAGAAGGAGTTTCTCCTTCAACTTTCTCACAGAGAAACCTTGCAAAACCAACTTTAAAGAGTAAAATTTAATGTGAAACGTATTATTCAAAATCTCTCTCTACTCTCTCTCTCTCATATATATATATATATATATATATATATATATATATATATATATATATATATATATATATATATATATATATAGGGAGAGATAGAGAGAGTAGAGGAGTAGAGAGAGAGAGAGAGAGATCTGAGAAATATGGTGTCAGCAGTCAGCACAGACAGGTTTAGCTTTGTGGAGTCATCTGGTTCCTGGGCCACAGTCACCCTCGACTCACAAGACAGGCATGAACGGAAAAGCAAGTCTCAGGACTAATAATGAGATGCATTATTGACACTCTTCCCCTCGGAACACAAAACATTTACGCCTTTCCTTATATTTTCCGCTCTATTCAGATCTTTCGGCTGTTTCTGCAGCACTGTGTTATTGGGTTTATGGTTCTCCGGGGTGAGAGCGGGGGTGGCGGGTGGGGGGAGAAGAGAGCTGTTGAGGAATCTGGGGGACTCTTTGATATCAGAGCTGGGTAATCCACTCTTTCATTCTGCTGTCATGTCTTCATCCCTGCACCAAAGTGCCCTTTCATTAACCTTTGACTGCAGTCACTGCCGTGTTTGAAGTGCCTGGGCTTAAATTGGCTTATCCTTCTCTGCCATTGTTTTTACTTCTTGCCTCTTCTCCCCCTCATTCTCTCTCTCTCTCTCTCTCTCTCTCCTTTCTTCTGAAAGTATCACTTTCTCACAGGTTTCATGAAATATAGAGGCTGAGGAGAACAGGGTGCATGAAGATGGTAGAATACCCCATGGTATAACTGCCACCAGTGTCTCCTTTGGGCTTTGCACTAGACGTAGCACAAATCTATTAAATGAAAATACCCCCCACCCCCAGATCCCAAATATGTTTTTGACATTTTCAGGAACTACACTGAGGCTGGTGTCATTTATTTCCATCGATCACTAGCGAGCAGATGCAGTGATTACTCGGACTTAACCCACACCACAGTGACATGCACCATTAGCATAAACATACAAACAGGAAAATATAAATACACACTGGTATGAAACAATATGACTGTCGACTGCTTTTTCCTGCCCAAATATTTACCATTGCAGCCATTGCAGCCTGTTGTTTTTTTTACTGTTCAGATCATTATATTATTACAGATTAATATTACTGTTCAGTAAAAGTAAAAGTTAGTATAAGTTATATATGTCATTTAAATAATAAAGATAACACGGTGCACTGATGTGTGCTGAAACAACACCAGTCCTGGTGATTTAAAGCCCAGTTTGCACTAAAGCACAGATGAAGGGAGGGAAGGACAGCAGTAATGGCGGTTCAGCCAGACGTCCAGTCCACTGGTTAGTCTCTGTTACAGGAAATGGTCTGGTACCTGAGACGCGCTAACTGAGTCTCACAGCTTTCATTAGAGGATGCTGATTGGATGACATGCCTGTGTAACCACTGTCTGACTGATCATACTAAATTAAAGGAGAACGCATTAGAGGAGCTCGTATTGATCTGCAGTGGGGCGGGGTGTGGAGGTGAGGAGAGAGAGAGAGAGATGGAGAGGGAGAGAGAGAGAGGGGGAGAGGGAGAGAAATAGCCTCAGGAGGGTGAAAACAAATGAGACCCTGGGGTGGTGGTTATGTAAGGAGGGTGGGGAGGGAGGGAATGAGGGAGGGAGAGAGGGGGGGAGAGAGTGAGGGAGAAAGGGATGGAATGAGAGGGGGAGAGAGGCAAAGGAGCAAAGGAGAGACAAACAATGAGAAGGTGCATGGGCAGATGACTTGAGAGGTTTACTAATAATAACACCAACATGCTCCTCATCATTTTTCCTCCAGCAAGACACTGGGGTCAATCATTATTATATTCCTAAAGCCAGCTGGACTTAATGGGGTTCACAAGACATTCAGGAGTCCTGCTCTCATCTAATGCTGTTTTATAGGGTCTCGTTGTTTGATAATTACTAAAGGCTTTGTGATTAATGCAAGAATATGTTGAGATAAAAATCTGTGCCCACCCCTTTATGGCCGGTCCAGGCAGATTTGCTGTGAGTCCGTTTATGGCCAAAGCTCACTGCTGCATGGGCAGCAAAATTACCAGCCGGATAACTACTTAATGTCCCCAAAACATTCCCTTAATGTTCCTTTTAGATTATGGGAACATTATTTTAAAATGTTCTGTAAATGTTCAACCCAGTTTTCTTAACACAGAATGTTTTGGTTTGTTAATCAAAACATTCTATTAACCATTCTTAGAACATTATAGACATTCTGGAATAATCATTGTGGCCAGTTTTATTAAAACAATTTAAAGCAATAAGCATTTTCGAATGATACTGCAAAGAGAATGCTTAACCATAACAATCTGAGAAAATGTATCAAGGCCATAGTACATTAATATTACCTCTGGAGTATTTGCTCCGAACTTTGTGGGAACATTCGCACAACTTTAGAGAATGTTGTGGGAAGGTTCACTGTTGGCTGACTAAGATGGTGTCGAGTCTAAAATGGATTCAAGCTGTACTGTGCTGGACGAATGCTGAAGCCTCAGAATGCACTACGAGCATCATCACAGCCCACGAAGAGATTGGAGGCTGTTTTTCTGCTGGGATGGAGAGTAGTTTTGTTAGGCAGGAGGCAGGCCTACACAACTGCGGAGGGAATATCAGAACCTTGTTTAGTAGATCAATCACTGAGAGGAGTGGCTATATTTCTGCTATCCTGTGTTACATTCTTGGATCAGTTTAGATGACCTTTGTTTGATTCACGCTACACTCAAAACGTGCAACAACAATTCCAGTGATTTTAACATGGACACCGACGTGTCCCAGCGTTTTGGAACAGGTGTTGATCCTTGATGCCAAAAAGAGAGCTAAGACCACTACGGCTTCGAGCGCTTCTCCCAGACGTGATCACAGCCAGCAAACGGCAGACGCGCTGCCCCGGTCCGTCTCCGCGGCCTCGTCTGTAAGAACAACACTCACACGCAACACTCCTCACACGGCAGCGAGCCGATGTTCAACCCAGATCAGGCGATTCATTAGCACGGGCGTATCAGTGAGGGAGGACACAGCGAAAGAAACGCATTAATGCCGACGGCACCGTGCAGGAAGGCGGCAGTCTGCACATTGTCTGAGAGCGAACGCGTTAAGGCCAAATACACAAGGCAGAAGTGCACTCAGGGCATTCTGCCTTGATCTGAAATAATGACTGTGCTAATGCTGAATGATGAGTGGAGAATGTGCCGCAGATGTTGCTGTATCCTCCCTTTCTTCCTGACGAGTATTTAGGATATAAAGAGATGATATTGCTCAGGTTCTTTGCTTCGGGAAAAACCGCGAACAAACTCTCACACACTTGTCAGCTATCCAGCGAGGAGGGTTTCTCTCCCGCTTCACACCTGCCGTTTCACGCCTGCTCTAAAATGTTGTTACAGCATTGAGAGTTTTGTTCTGGCGCTTTTGAAGGTGGAGGATAAGCTTCTGCTCACTCCACCTTCAGCTCCGAATCTAGCCACCTCCCCCCACCTCCCCACACCTCCCCACACCTCTCCACACCTCCCCTCCCCCCACCTCCTCACACCTCTCCACACCTCCCCCCACCTCCCCCACCTCCTCACACCTCTCCACACCTCCCCCCACCTCCCCCACCTCCTCACACCTCTCCACACCTCCCCCACCTCCCCCACCCCCCCCTCCCCCCACCTCCTCACACCTTTCCACACCTCCCCCCACCTCCTTCTGCCATTCACCTTTCAGAAACCGTCCGTGTTTTGGTGAGTGTAACCTGGGCTGATATTCAAGGGCTGATCTGGACTGAACTGGAGTAAACCGGTCCAAACAAACCACACAAAGATTTGGGTTTTTCCCCCCCTTTGTACTAATGCATAACAGTTCTCACTCAGGTTGGGTGCTCCACACCCCGAGTCCTGAAGAAGTGCCTGTTTCAGCACACCCACGCGTGTTGTTTCTCATCATGACCTGCAATTGAGATCTGCAATAAATCACTGATGGGTTTCACACAGATTCACAGCATCCCGCTCACACTTCCAGCAGGCGCTACAGGACAAATGCACCTGATAATAAAGTGTAATAGTCATAGCCAAAAAAAGGTTGGGGGGGGGGGGGGGCACCAAATAACACTTTATCACCACTGCCGTTCGGCGCGTTTAAGAAGACACAACACCATAAACCAGACCACACAGGAGACAGGAAGAAGTTCCACACCTTCCCTCCCATCCCAGCGTTTTACGTGCTCCCTCAGGCAGGCAGATGTTTGTCGTTACACGTATGTGTTATCGCGTGTGCTCCTTCTCCGGGACGCGTGTGCCATGGGCCGGGGCACGCGTGTGGCTCGGTTTTTGCGTCTGCTCGCTCTCGGGGGACGACTGTTTTCTTCGGTTAGGAAACCCATCAGCCGGAAGACCGTCAGAGTCGTGCCAGAATTTTAACAAGCTTGTTTCACGTTCTGCGGCGGTGTACGGGCGTGCTAGACGAGGAGAACGTGGGCTTCGGGACTGATTTAGCTCATTACCTTTGCTATTTTTACTGCTTTGTACAGATTTCCTACTCAAGCTCGACATTGTGAGACGGAAGGGGCTCAACAGCATCGGCCTCGGTGTTCTGCAGAACCCCGTGGAGTCGAGACAACAGCTACAGTGACTTCAGGGCATATTTTTGGACCCCTCGAGCTATTTGAAGTATGTGACATACGTAGACTGCGTTTGGAGACATTCATCAACCTTCAGCAAGTGGTTTTGGTCATACTCTCACAGTTGATTCGTATGGCCATGATCGCGCACTACAAATATGATTCATGCAATCAGCACTCACACACACACACACACACACACACACACACACACACACACACACACACACAGCTCCAAGGCCCCTATGGTCATATGAGAATATGCACTCTCAAAAGTCCGGGCATACAGGCACACACCCACACGCGTACACACACACACACGCACATTCTGTTTCAAGGCCTTATCAGTTATCAGCTGATATAACATCTCCTTCAGATACTGACACGCTCACACCCCCTTTTCTCAAAAGACTGGAGTGTGATTAGTGGTTACGGAGCTTCAGCTCCTAGGAGGTGTGGGGATGCAGAACGCCAATCCTGACTCACATAAAGGGGCTCGCCATCAAAATCACTCTTTGGTAACCACCACTGCAAGGCCCTGTCTCCACAAGCGCCTCTTAAAAAGATGCAGCGCCACAGGAGATAATTGTGTTTGGTAGCGCGTTGTGTCTGAGGAATCGCTCCCGTTCTCATGAACCAATCTACGAGGCGGTGGTGTCATATAGCCATATTACACAAGTGCGATATCACAAGACCGTAGTCCATCGGCTGGCTTGCGCAATTTGTCAGCCTTCCTCCACACCATTCATCAGTGCTGAACTTCCACCCACAGGGGCCACCGCTGACCAGATATTATTCGGGTGGCAGACCATTCTGAACGCAGCTGAGACAGCACCACGGCAGTGGGAGGTGTGCTGGTGTGAGAGTATCAGGCCCAGTAGTGTTACTGGAGTTTTTACACATGTCACTGTCTCTGCTGGCTCGAGAACAGGCCCGGCACCCAAAAATACCAGGACAGCAGTGGTGCTGCACAGAAACAGAGTTGCATAATGGTTGATGGATGACTCCAGTGTCTCATGAAAACAGATGGGGCTATGGTCTCTAAATGTTTTTGGTAAGTAAATATTTCTATTATGGTTGGAGGTGAGTGAAAATAGAGAGGAAATATAGTGGGGCACAGTCTAACTATGATCAAACACGGGCATTAACCTGACTATGTGAAGCACAATGTTGCCAAAGGACAGAATAATTGTGATTGATATCACAGTTGGTCTTGTGGGTGTTTAAGCCCAGTCCAAATACACTGAGTGCACATTTAAAAAGACAACAAGCAAAAACTATTATATTGTACACTTAATGTGCAGGTAAGAATAATGTCGTCCATTTCACATTATTCCTCATCTGCCTGAATCTGAATCATATGGATTCAGTATGTACACTAATCTGGAGCACAATGCAGTTTATTAACCAGAAGAATTAGACAGCAGCATTTAGCTATGATGTAAGATTTGTTTCTATAAATGGGTGAGTGACCTGATTCTTTCTGAAGAGCAGTTGCTAGAGAGATATGGGCTTCATCTGACAGCACACACACACACACACACACACACATGTGCACACACACACATGTGCACACACACTCACAAGCACGCACACATGCGCACACACACTCACACACACACACAAACACACACACATAAATATACTTCTAAACTCATAGCATCATGGCATCATAAAATGAAGCTGATGCAGCATTTAGTGGATATGAACACAGCCAAATCTCCCCCTAAACATCAGTGCGTGGACACACACCTTCATGACTGTGGTTCAGTGGAATTGCTGCACTATATACATGACAGTCATGACAGTCATTCAGTCATGAGCGCAGTACTGTAACACAAGAATATGGATTCCCTTGGACCCCCTAATAGCACTGTTGTGACTAGTTCAACCCTGAAAACACACACACACACACACACACACCCACATACACACACATGGGCGATCAGCTGGGGGAGTGGGCTACAAATTGACCAGTGTTTATGTCGGAGGTCTGCTGGGAGCTCGTGCAGATGTTTGCTTGTCTGTGCTGCTACTTTTGACCACCTCTGAGCTGCCTGGCCAGTCTCGATGCTCACAGTTCATCTGTAAACACTAATATAGTGCAAAACACACACACACACACACACACACACACACACACACACACTTTCTGACATGGAAGCCTATGGCCATCCTGATGGTTTCAGCTTGATTCTGTTGCTGAACAGACTCCTACAGATGTACATATTGTGACGGGCAGGGAGTGCGAAATAAAATGGAAGCGATCACGCCAAGTCTCAGGGAAAAGGGAGGTTTTAATGAAGAAAGTGCACAAACCAAAAACCTGTGACTCAATCCAAATTAAGGATATAATGACCAGCAGTATAGTGGTACAAAGGTACATATAGACAAACAAATGACCCTCAGGTGAGGCGGATCATAGGCCCTGCCCACCTGAGGGACGAACACAACACAACAAGACAACTGCTGCTGTGGACGAGGGCGACTAGTAGGGGGCCCTCCATATCGTGACATATATTACGAGGAGACATTTGGATACGTTTGTTCTCCAAACTGATCCAGTCCACGAGCTGCGGTACTCAATCGTCTAAGAGATTCAAAGTGACAAGGTTGACGGAGAAAGAAAAAAACAGCTTTTTAATGAACAGTATTTAAATGTGCTGATTTCACTGGAGCAATGGTGGGGGTTCTCGCTCTGAAAGCCCTGGATGATACGTGCACCGATGCTGGCCTCCTGCCTCCAAACATCAAGCAAGCCTTTCATTATTTAGGGCGTCAGTCTTAATAATTTATTTGCAGGTCAGGTGAGTATCACTTTGATTTACACTGAAGTCTTATTATCTGAATACAAAAAAGCATATTCTTTCTTTGAACTTTGAATAGCCTGTGTATGAAAGGTACTATACAAATAAACCTCGTCCAGCCTTCTTCGCTTTGTAAACTGGCCCAGGTTTATGGACGCCTTTGCAGAGCAAAGTGTATCGTCTTTGCTTTCAGATATTGAGATAAAGAGGGAGTTTCAGTTGTCCTGACCACCAATAGCACAAGCCACACTGAGTCATGCTTTCACACTACAAGGGGATGGCTGATGTAACTCATACCTGACTGCCGTAAGTAATGGAGTATTGGTAATGTGCAGAAAAGTATAGAGATGCTACATAGCCATATAGTTTTACCCTTCCTACCAAAACACACACCCACCCACACACGCACACACGCACACGCACACACACACACACACACACACACACACACACACACACACACACACACACACACACACACACTTCTGGTGAGATTATTTACCTATGAGCTTCTCTGTTCACTCCGTCACATAACTCTGTGTAAATAAATACAAGCCCAGTAATTCTGAGATCTCTCCTCACAATGTAATATGTGGTCCTTTTACATTCCTGGCAAACGTGCTTTTAGAGACGCCGGAACAAGCAGATTGCTGCTTTGTTTTTGCTATTCCTCTTCTTATTTTAATGGAAGTCTGTTGAATGCATTTGATGTTCAATAAGCACTACACATCGCAGCAATGCTGACCTCATCTCTCTGGCGCCAAAGTGATTCAGGTTCGCCTCAAAAACGCTGTAGGTTCTACATTGTTTGGCCTCATTTTAAACGATAGTTTCCGTTCCAAACCTGAATCTCACCAGGGATCTGGTTGCATTGCAATGTCCAAGTATCTCCATAGTCACTAATGCACCTTTAAATCGCCTCCTTAAATTACTCCAGCAATAAGGACCAATCCCATTTCACCCTGTGTCCCCACCACTTAGCCCTAGCCCCTCTGTTTTATGCGTTTATGCCTACAGGTAGGGTGTCCTGTGTATCCCTATCACAACTTCCCAGAATGCCTTGCAAATCACCAATAAGATGGCTGGACAGGACATTTTTATATTGAAAAACAGATAAAATATTGAAAAACAGATAAAAATGTTTCAATGTATTATGGTCCTATTCATCATATCACATAGTAGTATGCCAATGTCTCAGTAGCTAGCTTGCTGTCTTAGATTTTTATGCCATTTTTACATTCATGCATTTGAATATACTTCCATGTCACATTCCCCACATTTTAAGGTTTATGAGGCTACAAGTGTAAGTCCAGCAGAGAGGTTGCTAAAATGTACCTCTCATATGGGTGCAAACTGTCTGGGTGTCCAACAGAGCACTGCTAATGACTTGGGAAAGAAGCAGTATTCTGTGGTTATTTGGTGACTGATTGATGCGTGAAATTGAAATTGTGAACGTGCATGAGGCAGACAGACCACGACACGCACTGCCCGTGAGGTCAGACTGACTACAGGTAGATGCACTTCAAGTTTGCAAAGCAACTTACCATTACTTGTTTGCTGACATTGAACTGAGTGAATAGGGAACACGTGCGTTTGATCTCACACTTCATGATGTGTTTTTTCTCTACTCTCATGACTAGAAGAATAATTCCACCCCGTCCTCTCAAAGAAGTAATAAATATAGACACCCACTCTGACAGCAAGAGGAGGTGCGGCCCTACGCAACTTGCAAGCGACCGTACGGGGTCGAACGGCTCCGGACAAAGAAGTTTCTTAATTTTTACAGTTCTGCAGACACGTCTCATCTCATGACACTCATACATGTTCACACATGAGTGCACACATCATTTAGTGATATCAATACAGTCTCACTGTCCCCAGAATCAATTGTAATTCGAGTCTACAGTATGATGCATATGTCTCCACAATGACCTGACAGCTCAGAGAGATAAAGTGACATATTTATTGATTGTTCTCATGTTTGATGATGTAGAGTTCTCATACTGAAGGGGAAAAGAGCAGTGTTTACTGCTGCAAAGCCATTAGGAGAAGAACACTGTTGCTTAAAAGTGCTTCTTCGTGGTGCAAACTTACTGGGATACAGGTTCAGGTGTGTGTGTGTGTGTGTGTGTGTGTGTGTGTGTGTGTGTGTGTGTGTGTGTGTGTGTGTGTGTGTGTGTGTGACCATCACTTGTGCTCAGGTGTGCTGGATCTCCCAAGAGATGTTTCCTCTCTGAATTTCTGATCACTTTATTAGAAACACATACTCAATAGCTATCAAATAGACTTTCTTACAGTCAATTGTAAGTTTTATTCCATCACTGCTGGTACCCTATTGAACTCAGTTTACTGACTATACCCAGTATATGTAGTGTCATGCTAGTACCTTTCATGAATGACAGGCTCTGCTTGAGGGGCATCTCACCTGCATTTAATCTACATTTGTACTGAAACTACACTTGTACAGACTTTACAGTAAATAATGTAGAATGTTGGATACAACAAAAATTATATCTATGCATTTATTACATGTCCAGACATCTTTAAAATGTCCACAAAACCACAGAGTCGGTCAGTGGTAGGCCTATATGGCACATCTGAATGGAAAACACTATTGATTAACTTCAGAGTACATAGAAGTAGTTTAAGTTAAAATGCATACAATATTGTTAGTACTTCTGTATCTGTTTAATTTTAATAGTACAGGCGGCAAGATAAACCCTGTGAACTTACTGAACCGACAGTTCGTTCGTGCAGCTGCCTGTCAATACAGGCCGGCTTCAGATAAAACACCTCGGGGTGCGGTGGAGAGGTTGCATGCGCTTGCTTCGTGCGTGCTTCGATATGATATCATTTTCTAGGTCCGACCGTCGACTTGGCCGAGATGCGACAAAAGCTTCGCTTCGTGTCGACATGGCCCAAACTATCTATAGCGTAGACGTTCATTTGCGCTCGTGGCGTCTGAAGCAGCGCCGCGTGCGATTCTCATGCCTCTCGGTCTCGGCAGCCTGCGCACTCTTCGGCAAAACCACATGTGGATGAAATTGCCTTGATTTCACACCTGGATGAGTTCTCCGGAGGCCCCGCTGGACCGTAGGTGCACAGGAGGACTTATTAAAGAAACTGGACCAAAGGCGACTTGCGGTTCAGTGAAGTTCGTGTGCAGTACAAATGGCAGCCAACAGACGGCCAGTGTGTCTCCCTGTGATGCTGGAATGTTTTTTTTATTGCTATTCAAAAGCCCTGTTTGGAAAATTGATTTTGCTTTTTTTCATGTGTGTTTATTAATAATACAGAAATAAAGCTTTCTGCAATTAAATATACATATATATATAAGAGAGAGGGGGAGACAGAGAGTCATTTATCTTTTCCAAAGGCATGTTAGAGAGTGGTCTGTGGAGGGAAGTGTGTATTGTAAGCACAGTTACTTAAGGGACCAGCAAAGTGACTGTGCTCTGCAGGGCGAGCTGAGAGTCTTGCTGCTCACTGACTTAGCGTGGTTAAAGATGAAATCAGTGCACAGAACCACGGCCTGCAAGAGCACTCTAGGGGAGAGCTTTCCCCAGAATGCCTTTCACTGGCTTGTTAGCTAACCAACCCCCACCCCCCAAGAGCTTTGGGCTGTGTGTGTGTGTGTGTGTGTGTGTGTGTGTGTGTGTGTGTGTGTGTGTGTGTGTGTTACCTGCTATGTGTTGTTGGTCAAAACAGTGAAGTGCCTAGATTCGTTCTCTCTGTGGACCTTTAATAAACACAATGCTAGCCTCAGTGTGACCTGAGTAGATTTTTTTACTGCTATGTTTCAGGTTTTTTCCCCTCAGTGTCATGTGGAACTCTCTCTCTCTCTCTCTCTCTCTCTCTCTCTCTCTCTCTCTCTCTCTCTCTTTCTCTCTCTCCCTCTCTCTCTCTCTCTCTCTCTCTCTCTGTTAAATTCCCCCTGCCTGCATTGCTTGAACTCCATGGACAGATGATCATAATGACCACTGAATTAGTAGTTGCAAAGTAAATATCAAAAGTTAAGATCGCAGTGTAGCATACCATGTTCCCTTATTTAATCAAATCACACACACACACACACACACACACACACACACACACACACACACACACACACACACACACACGTCCCACTCCTCCCTGAAGTCTTTTACATTTAAACTTGTATAGACTACAATTTTTCCATTATGAACGTTTATGCATCGCTGCATTTCTTTATTAAATACATACTGTGCCAGTCGGAGCACAGGGAGACCCATCTGCTGTGTTCACTCAGCTCTTTGACAGTTCATGATGAGCGTGCCTGTTTCTCTTTCTCTTTCTCATCCTGTCTGCCGTTTTCTTTCAGATCATCTCTGCATCATAATTTCTGCATTTGCCAGGACAGATGGTAATGTTTAAAAACCTCTTGCTTATAAAAACACTGATTCAGATGTCTGTTTTGAATGCCCTGTGTATAAACGCATGTTTACTCTGTTAGTGCGATCAAAGGCGAATCAAACGACAGCCCTGCTCCACATGAAACCTGCGCTTGCATCTCAGAGGAAATTATGTAATATTTAGCAACTACCACAGTGGCTGCACGGTGATGTTTAAGATGCATTAATGAGAGTCTTGTTGTGGTCTTCCTCCAAACATAAACAAAACATCACACAAAAAAATTTGTAAACAGACAGTAGGCTATTATGACAGTGCCCCACTAATTAAGGTCCTGAAATGGGTGAGTTAAGGGAAAGGGGGGGATCTCAGAGGGACTGGCGGCCCATGGGAGCTGTGCTCTCACCAGATGCCCCTGACAACCCTGCACCCTGTATAAAAATCCCTCACTTCAGTCGGGCTAAATTTAGCTTACCTGCATGTCTTTGGACCTTAACCTTAGCGCCCAGTGGGTCTAAACTGTTTAGAGGCTATGTAGTTTTCTGTGTGTATGTGTGTGTGTGTGTGTGTGCACATGTGTGTGTATGTGTACACACGTGCATGTGTGCATGCAAGTATGTGTGTTTCTGTGTGTGTTTGTGTGTGTGTGTGTGTGTGTGTGTGTGTCAGAGGACGGATAGTTAAGGGGAAGCAGGCGTGCTGAGGCAGGGCTGTCCAAGAGACTGTAGCATGCGCTGCGCTAATTAGCTTGCTGGGCTGGCAGGTGACAAATGGGAGAGGCCGCGCGGCCGCGGCGCTAGCTGCCATCACGCTAGCTGTCATCGCGCTAGCTGTCATCGCGCTAGCTGCTGTGGCATTAGCACAAAACAAAACAGAAGAGCCAGAAATGTCAGCAGAATTGCTCACGCCCACTAAATGTCACGCCCATCTGCCCTCCCTGCCTGCTTCGCCTGTATCCGCGGCCGGGTGGGAGACGGCAGCGGCGTGCGGCCCGTGTCGTCGAAGCCCTCCGCCTCCATGCTAACCTGCACTTGCTGTCATGGTCCAAAAGTATTTACACCCAGCTTTGTGTTTGACCTCACTGCTAGGTTTCTGATTGGCTGAGGGACCTGTAGCTTGTAGCACTTGAAGGTACTGTTGAACTGCACCTTCTGTTCAACTTGAGAGTGTATGTCCCATTGGTAGTGTGTGTGTGTGGGGGGGGGTGCGAGTGTGTTCTGTGAGGTGAGCATGTGGTCTCATTAGAAAGATAAGAAAGAGAAGATAGTAAGCTCTGATTTAGGGATAATGGGGTTGAGGCCTCTCATAGTGCAAAGGTTATCATAGATTGTCAGAAGAAAACATGGAAGAAAGATTGAAGGCAGACAAGATGGGAAGGAGAGAGTTCGTTTGTGACAAACACTGCATCCTAATGGCCTCTCCAGCTCTGATGAGCCATCAAAGGTTCTGTTATATGCCGTGAGCCACTGGAGACTCACAGTGCTTCTGCTATAGTACCGGGTTGGAAACGTTAGTTGCATATACACATTTAAGGCAATATAGATCTAACACGTGTTTTAAAGTTCCCCCTGGACAAACGTAATTGACATTCATGCAATCACTATGAGTAATATAATGGTGTTGGTGCTTTATTAAAGTATTTCATGTTCTCCATGAAGGGCAGTGAACTCATCCACTCATCCATGCTCAGTGGACGTCGGCGGGTGAAATGTGTCCATATGTCGACAAGCGTCTGTGTCCGTGTTTGTTCTTTTTTTGCTTTTCTTATCAAGATGTAAATGGGCGTCTATGTGTGTGGTTGGGTGGATGTGTTGTGAGGACAAGAGAGACGTGGGGAGAGAGAGTAAGATGGGGTAATGATGCATTTCTGGATGGTGACGTATGTGATTGAGAAGCTACACTTGCCTCGTTGACCTGCTGCGAGGGTCCTGTGTGGTGGGCCCTCCTCTGTGTGTGTGTGTGTTTGTAGCTAATGGTGTGTGCACAAGCTCAGCCCTGCTCCTCCATCATGTGTCATTAGCAGTGGGAGACACTGTCACTTCAGCCTCTGGCCCTTCATCAACGGCCCGGGCGTACGAGGCCGTGCTGGCTCAGCGGGAAGAGTTCCGCTCGTCTCGATTGGGCCACAGTCCAGCGGGGGAGGGGGCAGCTCTCCGTCTGACTCCAGTCCAGCATGCTGCCTGTGCTGGACTGGCCTCTGTGGGTCTGTCCCCGCTACACTGGCCACTGCTGGATGGGCTTTGGTGAGCTTTGTTCTGCTGGGATGGTCTTGAGCCAGAACTCTCTCTATGGGGTGGGGAGACATACACACACACACACACACACACACAGGCTTCAAGTATCATTTAAAAGTACGTTTCCACAGCCACAACCAGCATCCTGACACAAAACCCTCCTTGGAGCCCAGATTGATAAGCACTTTGCTCAAACCAAACGTAGCAAGAAGGTGAAACAAGATGTAGCAGCCAGGACTTCATGACGAAAGGTAACCCATTACTTGAGAAACACCATCTGTGCTTGGTATGTCTCAAATATGTCTCCCTGAAAGCAATGCGCCTCGTCCGTGAAAAGAAATAGGTGTTCATTTTTGCTGTCGAGTAGCACATATTAGCTCTGTTACCGCAATAACACTCCATGTATCAGCAATCAAGCGTTAATGTTCCACGCCAGCCATGCTTTGATGTCCCAGCTCAGAGTCTCGCGGGGTCTTTCAGACGGAATCTAATTCTCCTGGCAATGCACAGGCACAACCCAACAGTCCCATTTCAGGGAGATCATCATTTTTGACATTAAGCATCCTGGTGCAGAGTCATTATATGAAGAGACATTCGAGATGATAGCCAACAGCTTCACTATCGACACTATTTCCTACACAGCTAGGGGATGGAGGGCATCTGTTTTTGCCTTTTTGAATTTCAAAGCTCTCCCACAGAGAGCTGGTGATATAACGTCTCAAGTTCATATGGAAATGCGTACTCAAGTGCAGAACACTAAAGTAGATTTACTCAGGTCTTACACACACACACACACACACACACACACACACACACACACACACCTCAAAACCTGTTCCAACACGCAGATACATTTACACATCACACGCTTCTGCACACATGCAGAACTGTCTTCCTGGCTTTTTATGACACTGTGCATGAGCTCAGTACATTAAACCATGCAGCCTTGGTCAGTGTCGTGGTGTATTTGCTGACGCTTGGGTGAAGACGTTTCACAAAGGCAGGCTGTCCCATTCTTCATGGTGCTGCTCAAACTGGCATATTGTGCACACCCTACTGGTTCAGTTCATTCCTCAGGGAAAATGATCACACACCACTTGCGCACACCTTTAAAACAGAGTTCTTCAAATACAGACCTGGAGCCCTACTTCAAGTGTGAAAAACAGTATAAAAGCCTAGACAAAGGAAGAAATGAACAACTTTCATAATGCTGTGATGCTTTGGTGATGCAACGCTCCCAAAAACAAATGATCACTGAAGAAAGAATTACTATATAAAAACCTCATAGAGATTGAAATAATGTTACTCATTTTGATTGGAAGCCTACAGAACGCTTACTTTTTTGCCAAAGTACCCTTAACCCTACCGAGGGTACAGACTGTCCCATCGTGGGTCTGGCGTAACTACTAGACTTGGGTTCTGTGTAGTACTCAGAATGGATGGAGGGATGTAAGGATGGAAGATCGCAACATTTCTCATGAATATCATTTCACAATTGGCTGAAACAGGAAAAGCAGTAATATGGTTAATACATATTACATATAAGTAAAACTGATAATACTATTCCCTATATGGAATAACCTTCATTGTTCTCTCTCTTTACACACACACACACACACACACACACACACACACACACACACACACACACACACACTGCTACAGTCACTTGATTTTCATTTGAGTCCCTTTGCCTCCATGTTCAGAATGAGGGGGAAGTCTCTGTAATTGAGGTTTATACGCTTGTCTTGCTGAAAAACTGCAGCTCGAGTCTGGCAGAGGCTGCACAGTCATGCATGAAATTGCAAATGGAATTTTATTGCTTCACATCCACTGCATTGTCCAAACAGGAATCAGAGGCAGGTTATGATCATCATAGCTTCAGAAAACCCGTCTCTAAGTCAATGAGCACACATGCTGGCCTATACAGTTTCAGGGATCCTCTTTCAAAAGATTTTGCACAGTATGAAGTTTTTTCCCTTTCTTAAATTGGTCCATTTCTCCATTCAGTTCTCTCTTTTGCCCTCTCTCTCTCTCTCTCTCTGTTTCTAGCTGCTTCATTTTGTTGATAGAACACAGTCTGTATCATTTTTGCTCATGATTGTCCCAGACCTCAAAATGACTTCCCAACCTCACCACTGCAGTCCAAACTGCTCCTGCTCTAAATGATTAATTCAGCATATTAGACTGAAATATTTTGCCATAAACTTTAAGCTCCACGAAATTGAACACTTTACAACATTTCTTCCCCAGGAGATACCATTGATGTAAATAGTTGTGTATAATTCAGCACCAGGCACTTAAAAACCCATTTAGGCATTAAGCTAATCAACAAACTTTTAACTTGAGATCAGATTAACCAGGGCACCAATTTGCTTTCTTCTGTTTCCACTTGTATTTCTACTCTTTACACAGAGCCACCAATCCCATTTATTCCTAGAATATTTTTAAAGACCTTCCATTTCTTTTCCATTAAGCTTTAAGGTTAAAAAACAATCTTCATTCTCGGTGAACCATGCCGAATTTTCTCGCAGAACGTGGAGGGTCTCAGACCATACTTCATAAACCCCACCTACCAAAATGATGCCAATGTTTCCAAACCGACGGAACATCTGGCAGCATCACGTAATTAAGGGGCCGAGCGTGAAAGATGGAAGAGATGCGGTGCCTAAACGCAGGCGCGCGCGCTCATGAACAGCGCGTGCTGCCAATACTCGTGGCAACAGCAGGCTCGGCCCCGCCCCTCTTCAGGTCATTAACGAGCTTATTAAGTGGTCAGCCGTCGGAGTGGATCTCCCGCTTCTGCGCCGAGCTGCTCGCTGTAGCTCGCACGTGCTTCAGAAAGAAGCGGATATTCTTAACGAGGACGTCACGCTAAACGAGCGCGTGATGAGTGAGGGGAATTCCGAGCAAACAGTTTGAGATTATAATCATCCATACTACCCATCAGTGTCCAACCACGAGTAGCTCTAATCGGAAACTAACCGGGAGGCCAGCTGTAAAAATCAGAAAATTTATTTTAAGATATTTAAGTCAAAGAAGCAGGTTCTATATGTTTAAGTCATTTTAGAATCAAAATTCTATGTGCGTATAATTCAGTCCTATTAATAGACCTAGAACA
>NW_027506890.1:1275038-1282538 GCF_052324685.1 Brachyhypopomus gauderio
CCCCATGTCCTGTTGGTACAGATGTTTACCCCGTGTTCTGCTGGTACAGATGTTTACCCCCGTGTCCTGTTGGTACAGATGTTTACCCCGTGTTCTGCTGGTACAGATGTTTACCCCGTGTCCTGCTGGTACAGATGTTTACCCCGTGTCCTGTTGGTACAGATGTTTACCCCGTGTTCTGCTGGTACAGATGTTTACCCCGTGTCCTGCTGGTACAGATGTTTACCCCGTGTCCTGTTGGTACAGATGTTTACCCCAGTCCTGCTGGTACAGATGTTTACCCCTGTCCTGCTGGTACAGGACATGCTCCCTCCTCCCCGCTGACTCTAATTATGTATGGTTTTCAGAGGACAGACCTCCTCCAACGACACACAGCCAGGCCACCAGAACAGGCATCATGATCTTTTTGCTCTCTGCCAGCGTGTCCAGTGTGTCCAGTCCTTTCTCTTTAATGCTCCGTGCATTGATTGTGTTGTTTCTGTTGTAGTTCATTCCTCTACACTTATGTGGTAGTCCTGTGTGCTCTTATGCTGTACTGTTGTGTGTTCATGCTTGTGCCGTCCTGTGTAGTGTGCTGATGCTGCTCTATTGTACTGTTCTACTGTGCTGTTGTAGACCCAGCACAGTCTCTCCTCAGTCAAGTCTCTCCTCAGCACAGTCTCTCCTCAGTCCAGTCTCTCTTCTTTA
The DNA here is from genome assembly GCF_052324685.1 of Brachyhypopomus gauderio. Taxonomy (NCBI): domain Eukaryota; kingdom Metazoa; phylum Chordata; class Actinopteri; order Gymnotiformes; family Hypopomidae; genus Brachyhypopomus; species Brachyhypopomus gauderio. Next base: position 1,275,726 of record NW_027506890.1, read on the forward strand.
GTTGTCTTTATTGCCTGGCTGTTGTCCAATGATTTAATCATTTTCATTCTTCTCTGTGTGTGCTGGTGAAAGAACACTACCTGGTTTTATGGATTTTTCCTTGCAAAAATTGATTGAGTATTAAATTTAGTTTCCCATTTACTGTCTTTTTACTCTATCTATCTATCTATCTATCTATCTATCTATCTATCTATCTATCTATCTATCTATCTATACCCTTCCTTTTTTGCCCTCCTACCACCTTTCTCTCTGTATCTTCTCTCTGAATTGCTGGAGTTTGTGCCACACACATAGTACATAAAAATAAACATAAAACGTTGCCCTTATTTATTTTTTTAATACATAATTTATTTTTAATAACAAATATTAAATATAGGTTTAATATAAGCTAAGATAATAGGTTTTCCATACCTATCTTATGTTATTTTACAGTATATAGGCTTAATATAGGTTTTCCCTAAAATTTGCATATATATTTAGAATTTAATGTGACTGTAGATATACGTGTTTACTTCATTTGATTATTTGTGCAGTTGTTTATTTCACAATAAGTAAGCCAGGCTGTGTCATCATCAGTAGTATAGGTGTACTGTAGTTATCTAAATAAGCCCGGCTGTGTCATCATCAATAGTACAGTATAGGTGTACTATAGTTATCTAAATAAGCCAGGCTGTGTCATCATTAGTAGCATAGGTGTACTATAGTTATCTAAATAAGCCAGGCTGTGACATCATCAGTAGTATAGGTGTATTATAGTTATCTAAATAAGCCAGGCTGTGTCATCATCAGTAGTATAGGTGTAATATAGTTATCTAAATAAGACAGGTGACATCATCAGTAGTATAGGTGTAATATAGTTATCTTAATAAGCCAGGCTGTGTCATCATCAGTAGTATAGGTGTACTATAGTTATCTAAATAAGCCAGGCTGTGACATCATCAGTAGTATAGGTGTATTGTAGTTATCTAAATAAGCCAGGCTGTGTCATCATCAGTAGTATAGGTGTACTATAGTTATCTAAATAAGCCAGGCTGTGTCATCATCAGTAGTATAGGTGTACTATAGTTATCTAAATAAGCCAGGCTGTGACATCATCAGTAGCATAGGTGTACTGTAGTTATCTAAATAAGCCAGGCTGTGTCATCATCAGTAGTATAGGTGTACTATAGTTATCTAAATAAGCCAGGCTGTGACATCATCAGTAGTATAGGTGTACTATAGTTATCTAAATAAGCCAGGCTGTGACATCATCAGTAGTATAGGTGTACTATAGTTATCTAAATAAGCCAGGCTGTGTCATCATCAGTAGTATAGGTGTACTATAGTTATCTAAATAAGCCAGGCTGTGACATCATCAGTAGTATAGGTGTACTATAGTTATCTAAATAAGCCAGGCTGTGTCATCATCAGTAGTATAGGTGTACTATAGTTATCTAAATAAGCCAGGCTGTGACATCATCAGTAGTATAGGTGTACTATAGTTATGTAAATAAGCCAGGCTGTGTCATCATTAGTAGTATAGGTGTGTATTATAGTTATCTAAACTGTTTCTCCTTCCCTGTTGTCACAAGAATTGTTCCCAGGCATTTCAGACTGTCTGACAAGCCAAATTTAGGTATTTTTAACACACTCAGGTGCTGAATCAGGTAAAGAACACCTGCACTCTCTCTCTTCTCTCTCTCTCTTCTCTCTCTATCTCTCTCTTTCTCACTATATATCTCCTTTCTCTGTTTCTATATCCCTCTTTTTCTTTTTCTTAGATAGGGAAATTTCTTAGCCTGCTATACTGAAAATGTCACAACAACATTTTCAACACTGTGTGTGTGGGGTGTGTGTGTGTGTGTGTGTGTGTGTGTGTGTGTGTGTGTGTGTGTGTGTGTGTGTGTGTGCATGTGTGTGTGTGTGTGTGTGTGTGTGTGTGGGTGTGTGTGGGGGGGGGGGGTGTAGTTTGTGTGTGTAGTATGTAGTAATTGCTATGTATTGTGTTATGGCCTTCAGGTCCTGGTGAAATCAATTTGCCAGATAAAATCAAAGAGATAGAGCAACAAATGCTAAAGAAAAGGACATCCCCATGGAATTGATCTAACAATCTCTCTCACAACCTCTCGAAAATACAGCTTTATCCCTACCATGTATCTTTAACAAGCTGCTCTTCCTTCTTCACCTCAGCTCTCTCTCTCTCTCTCTCTCTCTCTCTCTCTCTCTCTCTCTCTCTCTCTCTCTCTCTCTCTCTCTCTCCCTTTATTTTATCCAGATTTCTTACAGTCCTGTGTTTCATGCAATGCTTTTGAAAATCACATTGAGGTTCATAACTAACTATGGTATGTGTATTGAAACCACCCTAACATCTGTGAAATTTCCAGTGTCGAATGAAAATTCAATAATCATTAGAATTATTAATGTAATACTTGGAATATATTAGGATATGTCTGACTTCTGAGAGTCATCGGCTGGAATAACTAACAGTGGAGTTTTTTTCTGTGGATCAAGACCCTGCAGCTTCATCTGCCTTCATCTCCAAGGCTCAGCACAAGTCTCAAGTTTCATACACCTCATCATTCTGCTTCCTCCATGACAAAAGCTGTGTATGTTTCTCTCAATGCAGTTATTACGCACACATTACCCCATTCTACTAGGCTAGAAGGATAGACTGTGCTATTCACCAAATATGGGTTAAACATTTGAAAATGGCATCTTTAGCACCTTTATGTGTGTGTGTGTGTGTGTGTGTGTGTGTGTGTGTGCGCGCGCGCGAGCACGTGCCCGCGTGTGCATGCATGCTTAGGTGCGTGCGTGTGTGCATGTCTACGATAAGTGGGAAAACACAGAATAAATGTTCTGCTAGGTTCACAGTGCGACAGCAGAAAATTGGCATAGGAGTTAATCTTACACAGCAGGAGAGTGTGATGCCTGCGTGTGCCACGTGCGATATCACGTTATTAATTTAAATAAAGGTGACTAATCTATCTGATGGTCTCCTGGAAGGCCTGACTGACACACGCACCCTGCACAGAGGCACCAGGATCTCGGCCACATGTCCTTTCAGCGGAGAGATTCGCCAACGTGCAATTACAACCATAGTTTACTAGTTTTCTGCTCCTTTTATTTAAGTAAAAAACATTCAAGACCTTAGATTTCTTCTGAAGAACAGAAATATTTGTTCTTGTAACAGCATCATATCTGTGGCCGTAATCACAACCATCTACCTGCTATTTGGTAATCGAGGAGTTTTCTGCTCATTCACTATGTTTACAGTACATGTATCACTGTACATTTACATTTACGGCATTTGGCAGACGCCCTTATCCAGAGCGACTTACATTTTTATCTCATTTTTTTTTTATACAAGTGAGCAATTGAGGGTTAAGGGTCTTGCTCAGGGGCACCTCAGTCATGGCTTCAGGTCTGGGGATGGAACCCACAACCCTCCGGTCACAAGACCAGTTCCCTAACCACCAGGCCATGACTGCCCACGTACAAAGCCAAATGTGAAAAACGTTAGACACATACACACACAGATCTTCATCCTTTATCCATCTTTTATCCCTTCTCCTCTGCAGCTCAACGGGCTGGTAGGTCTAATATACTAAAACCAGGGACCGTAATGAAGTTTGATTTGCACTGAGCTCTTCTGCAAAGGTCAAGATGGCTCGAGAGAATTTGACTATGAAGCTGATCTTCACCGAGGCCACAGCCGTGTCCTGCACAGCCCGCTCAAATAACATTTAGAGCACAGGTTAAGTCATTAGAGATGATGGAGGAGACACTCCTGGTTCCAGCCAAGCAGCTTAGGCAGGACAAACACTCCCCATCTAATGCATGTAGTTTCTGGAAATGGGTGTAGCACACCTGTATGCAGAGAGAGACAAGAAAGCAAATGGTTCACCATAGCAGCAGTCAGAGAGCCAGAGTACTTTAGTAGGATGAAGCACCCTCAGCAGTACGTGCCTGACCACTCCAGACATCAAGAGGGCGCCAGGCAGCTCACTGACCAGGCAGTAATCATGAACTTGCATCTTACAGTGAGTCCATATGTGGATTGCAGAACTGGTCATTCTGTCCCAAGATCCCCTCTGTAGCCAGATTTGCTGTTGCGGTGAGGGCCTTGGTATATGTGTGTGTGTGTGTGTGTGTGTGTGTGTGTGTGTGTGTGTGTGTGTGTGTGTGTGTGTGTGTGTGTGTACCCACACACAGTATATTTTTTGAGAGAGACCTAAGATTAAAGTAAAAAAGTGCCTGTCAAGATTTGCCTTGCCATACTTTGGCTAGATCTGCCAGGTTGTGTAAGACCAGCACAGATCAAGTGTCTGGTAAGCAGCGGGCTGAAGATGCTGATTCCAACCCACCTGTCATTGTGAGGCTCAGTCTGTCCTGACTGGACAGCCATCGTAAGCCCAACATCTGTAACAGCAGGAAGAACCAGAGCTGCCACACTGTGTTCAGTGGCTTCAGGGCTGAGACGAAATGAACATAATGGTTATTTCTCTCCTTGTCTCTCTCTGTAATAATTATAGTGAAAAAAAGGAAGAAGTATAGATTCCACAAACCAAGAATAGAATCAAAATAAAAATCTAAATATTAAACAGCCATGAAGGTCACACTAAAAAAGTTTGAGTAGCTCTATAAAGTGATCCAAAGTAGGAACGTTTTGAATAGGGTCAGTCAGAGGATTCTGTTATTGAGGTGAGATTTTACAGAGAGTGAGAAGTATCAGAATGTAAAAGAGTGAGAGGGAATATCCAGCTTCACCAGGTCATGGGGCTAAACTGGGACTAAAACCCCAAACTTCTTCATATGTTTAAATCAGACTTTTAAAATCAATACCAGCGCAGACAGGGTGCCGGGGTAACTCAGTAAGAACTGGAGCAATGAGAAAAGAAGAGAAGTGTGAGTGATGGTACATTTCTGCACTTACTGGAGCATCTGGAAAGATTCTGATCAGATCAGATACAGATCAGCAAAAAAAAAAAGTGTGACGGTATTAGAATTATAGTCCAACTGACAAAGGCACACACAAGTTTATTGGTGTTAGCAGGTGAGAGAAAAGGTTTATGTTTGGTAGTGGGAGAAAGATGTTTTGGTAATGTTCTTGTGTCAAACATGAAGTGAATATCAAAAATGAGTCAGAGGTGGAGAAAGAAGAGAATTTTTGTAGAAAGTGGTATCAACATCACATAGCCTATATGAAGAATAGAATTACTAATTTAAGGAGAGGTGATGGCTAGCCAGTTAAAATTAAATTAAATTATCTTCTTTAGCTAATGAAATACAACACATTTTTATTTTATGTAGGTCAACAATTAGAATATAAGCAGATGGCAAATTGTTTTTAGTGCAACATGAAATGAAAACTCAAAATACAGTTCTAAACAGTTAACACTGAACATTACAGTTTTTTTCAACTGTTTACACACTAAATCTTTTCTTCTCACACAATTTTCTAAACATGCCCTTCAAACACCATAACCCCACACCAAATCTGCAAAACCATACACTAACTCTCAGTGTCTGACTCAGTTTTCAATTTCCAAACACACATTTTGCAAAACTCTACACACAAGTTTCTACCTAACACACAAAGATCAAACAGGAAGTTACTTGATTTCATCTTTCAAACACAACCTATCAAAATACCACACTAAATCACCAGTGCTTCACTCCCACTCCTCACATGTGTAAGCACTCATTACTTTATTGAACACCAACGAATCATTGGCTAAGTATAGGCCAATAAATAGGTCAAATGTCAAGATGTCTGTTTGGAACCATGAATCCACGAGATCCAGCACCACATAGTCAACGATGCAATTGTTTTCCATAACATGGACACAGTAAGCTTGTCCACTGTCCATCGTGTCCTATACAGGGTCCCATTTGAAAGGAACAGCATCAGAGTGAAGAACCTGAATCAATACTTTGTGAATGTATGTGTGCAAAACTAATTCCAGTATATTAGACTTGCACATATCAAGATTTTTTGGGTTGTGCACATGTGTGCAAATATATATTCTTGTCTCTTACAGAGAATTTTGGAAATGGATGCAGATGCAAATGTCCGCCATGAGTATATTTATATAGATGAGGTGGACTTGAACCCCACTTAGACCAGGAGAAGGGGGAGAAATGTCATTGGTCAAAGGGCCATTGTGAATGTCCCAGGACAACGTGGGGGAAACATTACAATGTGTGCTGCCATTACCAATAATGGTGTCCTGCATCACCATGCAACACTTGGTCCTTACAACATTGCTCATATCATATCTTTTCTGGATGCAATTCTCAATATTCTTGTCCAAGGTCGGCAGAATCTAGATCAACAAAGTTTTGTGGTCATATGGGACAATGTCAGTTTTCATCAGGCACATCTGGTCCAGAACTGGTTTGTGACACATTCACACTTCTCTGTTCTGTACCTGCCTCCATATTCACCTTTTCTCAATCCAATTGAGGAGTTCTTCTCCACCTGGCGCTGGCGGGTATATGATCGTCGTCCACATGCTCATATTCCACTTCTTGAGGCGATGGAGGAAGCGTGTGGTGACATTGATCTATTCAAGGATGGATGCACCACGCAAGGAGGTTCTTCCCTCAGTGTTTAGCAAGAGAGGACTTACAGTAACCCATACCCTCACCACAGACCAGCCCATACCCTCACCACAGACCAGCCCATACCCTCACCACAGACCAGCCCATACCCTCACCACAGATCAGCCCATACCCTCACCACAGACCAGCCCATAACCTCACCACAGACCAGCCCATACCCTCACCACAGATCAGCCCATACCCTCACCACAGACCAGCCCATACCCT
>NW_027506890.1:1287538-1470038 GCF_052324685.1 Brachyhypopomus gauderio
CTTGGATGATTCTAAATTAAATCCAGTCTTGTCTAAAAAGGTAAAAGTATAAGTATACTATGGAAAATGGGTTTGAGTCCCATAAAGGTGATTTTAGGGTTCGAGTCCCTACCGGCAAAATGAAAGCTAACAAGTTTTTGTGTAATAATGAAAACTAACAAGTTTTTATTTAAGGTTTATTTCGTGGTGTGGCGGCCGATCCGTTCTTTTGACGAGAGGAACGAGACCTACGCAAGTTCGAGTCTTGCGAGCTGGGTATTGATATTAACCTTTGGATCTTGAGGAGTCCATAAATTAATATTATTTCGATAAAGCAAAAAGCCGGATAATGCACCTGAATTGATTGAGGATGGTAAAACCTCACGGTGTCAGAACGGAACTCTCGTTCTATATTTATAACTTCCGGGTGAGTATCTGTTTTTATCAACGTATGTAACTGGTGAGGAAAATGCAAGTTTTATAAATGGTTTTAAGTAGAATTAATGTTGGTTTTAAGGGTATGGAGTACCTTAGTGGAACAGATGAGTGTGACTAGTAAAGTGATTTATACTATTGAAGAATATCATAAGCAGTGTGATATTTGAAGGGCTGGCTGTTATGTGACAGTATGGGTGACCAACACAGAATCGTGTGTCATCAGATGTAATTAATTATAAAACAGTAGAGTCTCGTATGTAATATGTGACTCCTCCCTCATTCGTATTTAATTTATTCAGGTTTCCCCTTTGGTTTGGTCCTGCATATATTTAGTATCAGCTGTACCTTGTGTCTTTGGCGATTACATTGAGTATTCATTTGCATAGTAAGTAAGGCGTGCTGTGGGTCATGTATAATTAAGTCTATTGCATCTGTTTCTGTTCCATGCATTGTTTGCATATTGTATATAAGTTCTCCTTGTGTCTGGTCGGTAAAGCTTAGTGATCGTGCGTGGATATTTTCTCGTCCTGAGATTACTTGTGTTTTACTTCCGAGTTAAATTTCTAAATTTTGCACCCTCCCCTAGTCTCAGACTATACTTTGTAGGTTCATATATTGCCATTGTTTGAGTGTTGAATATGTTTCAGGCCAACCCATAGTCTAAAACTATACTTTAGGGATCATAAAACAAGTCCGGTTGTTAATAAGTTCGTGTGTCGTTTATTGTGTTGAATAAGTTGGGTTCGCTATGCTGACGGTCTTTGTTATACTTTAAATGGTTGCTGGGTTTGTCCTGTTAATGACAGTTGTTTCTCTGTATCCCATATATATATTGGCTATAAGTCATCGGATAAATTTCTTCCTTCGTTGTTTAACAAATAGCATAGTATGTGCTTTGTCTGAGGTGTTCTAGTTTTGATTGTAAGTGGGTGTATTTAATTTCCTCATAATTTCTTTTATCTTAACGCTAGGTTATGTCATTTAGTATTGAAATCAGGATTGTTTGTACACAGTATGGGTTTTGTCTCTCCTCTGTATTTAGTAACTAAGTAATCAATCTTAGTTGAACGTCTAGAGAAATGCCTTAGCGTGCACCTGTTGCGTAGGGACAGTGTGCCTAGACAAGCAGACGAGCAAGCAAAAAGTAAAATTTCATTCGTGTATTTGCCTCCGCCTCTTAACCGAGAATTGTTACATTGCCGCAAAATAGACCAACTGGCTAAAGTGCACACGTTTAACTCGCAAAATTATCAAACGCTGAGAAGATTTAGCTCTGTGACACATGTACAAATACTGTTTGCTGGGGGTTGTTCATAATCAACTAGAAGGAGTGGGGTCTACACAGCAGATATTCAGGAAGATACACCACCACCGTATGAGTTAAACTCGTACTAAGTTATCCAGGAATCCACTAACTAAGTTATCCAGGAATTAATGTAAAAACAGGAATCGTACAAATAGATAAAATCGACGACGTGGATTTTAAATGCGCGAGTTACCCTTGACACTGGATATTAGTATTTAAGGCTAAAAAAGGGAACGCATGCCGTGGGGTGAAGGGTAAACTGCGTTTTAAAAGAGACTTGGATGGAGTAGTTATAAATAGCACACACACAGCGAAGTGACTTGAGTGAGGTAGACATGTCAGTGAAACGGTGAGGTATTTGGATAGCTAAAACTGGACAAGCTGACAGCAGCTAGAGAGCTTGGCTCTGGGACACTTAGAGGAATGGTGGTAATTATAATAATAATAAAAATAAATACTTGAAATCATTTACACTGTGGGCCTTGAAAATATAATCCAGGAAAGTAGCTTTTTGAATAATAATCAATGCTTCTATGTTTTTCTAATTTTGGAATAGGTCTGTATGTTGTCAGTTTAATATGAGAAACCTGATGCCAGTTAAAGTGACTAGGAAATGTTTAATAATAACAATAATAATACTCTGTATTGGTATAGCACCTTTCAAACATACATGTAACTCAAAGTGTTTTATAAAATAGACAAAAAGTAAAATGTTAAAGGAAATTAAAGATAAAAGAAATCAAACATAATAAAAGAATGTAATAGAGTGACAAATTATAAAATAATATTGCAATAAAGAAAGTAAGATGGCAATTAGAATAAAGTTGGAGTTTCTTAATTAAAAGCAGATCTAAACAGGAAGGTGTTGAGACTCTTCTTGAAGCTGTGCAGAGATAAAATGTCTCTGATCAAGCTGTTGCAATCTAAAAGATCTCAGAGCACAGGGGATCTGCCCCAGAGACCTCAATATGTCCCCTAAGTGTATTATTTTATACAGTAGTATCAACAGTATGGGTTTACCCTAAATTTTAGAAGAAGGGGTTTTGGGAAGGGGCAAGGAAGGTCACAGTGATCCTGGCAACTTCGTTGTGGCAGGTGGGGTGGATGCTTTCTCTTTGTGTTCAGGAGAGTCATTGGGCGAAAGAGAGTCCACACAGAACCGTAGGATGAAGGAGGGCCAGAGGTCAGAGGTCCAGCACCAAACCCTTCAGCAGCACCAGGGCAATGGCGGGGCCCTGATGAGAACTCGGACAGCAAAGCTACGGCAAATCCTATGTTGTCCCTCACTGGCGGTACTCAAAGACTATCATTTCTGGCTGGAGAATATCAAAGTCTGCACAGAACTGTTCTAATGACTGTACAATGCGGCAAGCAGGCCACTAAACACAGGTTCCTGAGATCAAAGACTGCACCTGTTAACCTGTGGAAAAGACATTACAAATGCACTGTTTACAGACAGCAGACACCTGATGCACCTAAAGTCCACAGACTGGCCTCCACGGTTGCTATCTACAGGGGTTTCCTGAAGCCTCACTCATGAGCCGCGAGGGGCGTCCACTCCCAGTTCGTTTCCTGGAAGCCAGATCACTTTGATTGAACCTTTGTCCTGCCACCCGACCCAGTTTATGTTATTTTGTCTTATGACATAGGAGGGGATCCAATTCATGGGAGGAATTTGAAGAACAGCTACAGGATCAGGTAACCTAGGTTACTGGGGCCTGAGGGGGCGGCAACCCTGCAAAGCTGAGACATGCGCAACAGTGCTGGTAGATAATGGGAGATTCAGCCACTCCACACATCTTATTACCTTCACACCCTGGTCACATGGGTAAGGAGTAGGTAAGCATGGTACGGAAAACCAGTACAACAAGGCATCGGGTAACAACTATCTGAGGGTGAGCTAATTTAAATCTTGTAATAACTAGTGTATTAAAATAACTTCATTTGACTAGTATTTTCCATCACAAAGAAAGACTTATTTTAAATTTAATTTATTAAAGTTTAATTTAACTTATTAAACTAAAACAGAACTTGGCACAGGCAGTGGACTTAGCAAATTACTGATTAAAACTTATTACTCTTTTTAGAAGTTTCTGAAATACATTCCTGAATGATATTTCAGTAAAGGGGGAGATACACCTGTTAGACAACACCATGCACACAGCATAAATCAGAGGTTGTACGCACAGAGTGACAAGATAACAAAAGGGGGTAAGTTGAGAGACAGAGGCAAATAGGAGCACATTAGATGGTTTGCAAGGCAGACCACAGGACCTAGAGCTATGTAAAGTACAGGAAAATTGACCCCAGAGAAAAAATTTAAGAAATAGAGTACTTAAATAAAATTTTTATTATTAAAATAAAATAGCATTGCTGAGTAAATATGGTAAGAAATAAGGAAGTCTGGAAGGGACCAAATGGGAAACCAATTTTATAGAATCTATTGATCAATCCAGTGTTAACTGAGGCACACAGGGTAGCATGTGGGTAGAAATAAATGAAGCAAAATTTTGGTTAACTGATGGCACCTATACTGACGTAATAGCAGACTGGACAGAGGAATGTGATATTTGAAATATGCATAACAGCTGTCATGCTTTAAGGAAAGGTCTAAGCAGGCTCCCTGGACCAAAGGAGCTAAGATAGGATATGATAATTCTTTGTTAATCACTCAGTGGGGAAATTTGCATTGTTACAGCAGCAGAGAATTGTGTAAGGAAATACACATATCTAAGACTATGTACAAATGCAATGAAAAAAGGAGATGAAGTTCAGATTGGCTACATGGGTATGGTAATACCAATATGAGGACTAAGGTATTTGTTAGTGACTGAGGATAAATTCTCAGGTTGGGTAGAAGCATTTCCACCAGAGCAGAGGACTCGAGGTCAGTCTGCAGAATGTTGATAAAAATTACTGGATACTGCACCATTGTATACTAAATTAAGTATGCTCAGATAATGAGATGCACTTTACTAGCTAGGAGCTAAAATTTGTGGAACAAAATTTGGGTTTGAGACACAAATGTGGGTTGGTTTATCATTCTCAATCTCAGGCTAAAATGGAGATTATAAATGGTAAGTATAATGGTAAAGGTAAAGGAAAAGGTATGTGCACAGGTATTTATATGGTTGGCCAGAAGATCTTCAGTGAATTTTGTTGCAGGATTCACTTCGTTTGAGCTCATGACAGTGAGAAGTTTTCGGGGGTCCCCCAATGCGCTTGCGAAACCTGACAGGTACACTCGGGGTCGTACAAGGAAGGTTACAGTGAACTAAAAAAAGTAATTTGTGAAGCTTATTCTGTCCAGGTACAAGGAGAGGAGTCAGAACCAACGGACCTGTCACCAAATGGGTCCTGCTTAAGGTCATCAAAAGAAAGTGGTCAGAGCCCAGGTGGACCAGTCCATTCAAGGTCACTAAAGAGAACATCACACGCTGTCCGATTGAAGGGCAAAGGAGAAACGTGGTACCACCTCAGCCGGTGCTGAGCATCAGAACCAGCACGCCGAGATACGGAGCTCTCAAACGACAGGTCAAAATAACACCTGAGAGCGGAGGTTCAACAATCAGGTAGTCCACCCTGACCTCCTTCGCGGGATAAGAAGATAATCTTGCCTCCAACAGGGCAGAAGAATAGATGATGCTGCAGTAAAAGTTTTGTGATGTATTTGGATGTTTAGTAATATTGTCTAATGTTGTTTTACAGGCCTTGTGTAACATTGTTTATTTGTCTATATGTTTTTGTATTATCATTGAAAGTAGTAGCAATGTGATTGTTAGTATTTAACAACATGTTAAAGGACCTTACAGGGGACTGCCCCCTGTGCATATGGATCCATGGTGGGTCAAGGCCAATATTGTTGTAATAGTAGCTGCATAACTGAGATCCCTTGGAGAGTTTCACATAAAGCTTTAGGAGTTGATAATCATACTACTGGCCGGCTGGGACGGCCATTTAGCAATAATAAAGTTCAAAGGTAAGCATTATTTTTCAGAGAGACGCACATCGTACCAAGAACCTAGTTATTCTATCAATAGAATTGGGATGTTTTCATCTGGAGTACTAGCACATCTCTAGTGTAGGTCGTGTACTGTATATCTAGTAATAGGAGTGGGCAAATTGTGTTAAGACCCTTTAGGCCTAATTAGGATAAACATAGTATGGTTTAGACCTGCCCCAACACTGGGACCATCACTGGACAATACGTCAGAAATTAAAATATAAGGCATTCATGGATCAGATTATACTAAATGGACACGACAGCAGATAATTGAATTAACTATCTTATTATGGCTGTGTTAACTTCTGTGGGTATGTTTTTGACTTATGATTACAGGTGAATGTTGTATTCCAATGTAGAAGAAGCTTAGTGTGAAGCTTAATCAGCAGTAAGATTGAGAAGCAGGAACCACAAAGGTGTTTGGGTATGATGTCATAGTTGGAGTCAGAAGATGAAAAGGTAGTTTTGGATTAACTTAAAGTTTGATCTATTTAGAGATCAAAAAGGGGGAATTGTTGTGATTTTCATCTTAATCCCTTCATAGTTTGTTTACATTACAGTATAGAATCAACAGCTTATCATAATTTATATATTTTGACAAGTCAAAGTATTAATCAAATCTCTAATATTAATCACTATATGATTTGCTTACATTATATTATTGATCAAGTTGTTTGTTAGTAAGAATGACGGTGTAAGCGCTTGTGTGACACTTCCAATACTCCATGCGTTTGCAGTAGGCTAAAATGGGATGTGTAAGAGAAGGCCCACTGTGACCTTATGTGGTAAGGCCAGGTAGTAAGACCTCGCTTCCAGAATAGAGACAGCTGTAGGTTGAACAATGGAATGTGCAGTTCCTATGTTTAGGAAGGAAAGCATATATAATGGTGAAGAGAGCAGACAGCTTCAGAGCTGCACATGGGGTGACATGATTAGGTAATGTGAGCTCTCCAGAGATCTCTGTATTAATTAATAGGCCTATGTGTATTTTTTAATAAAAGGCTAAAGACAAGACTGGTAATGTTTTCTTTTGCAATCAACGAACACGCTGCGCTAAGGTAAGGAAAGGTTAAGCGCGACAGTTGGGTGTGATTGATCGGCTGTGATGGGTTGGCTGTGATGGATTGGGTGTGATTGGTCAGCTGTGATGGGTTTGGTGTGATTGATCAGCTGTGATGGGTTGGCTGTGATGGATTGGGTGTGATTGGTCAGCTGTGATGGGTTTGGTGTGATTGGTCAGCTGTCATGGGTTTGATGTGATTGATCAGCTGTGATGGGTGGGCTGTGATGGGTTGGGTGTGATTTGTCAGTTGTGATGGGTGGGCTGTGATGGGTTGGGTGTAATTGGTCAGCTGTCATGGGTTTGATGTGATTGATCAGCTGTGATGGGTTGGCTGTGATGGATTGGGTGTGATTGGTCAGCTGTGATGGGTTTGGTGTGATTGGTCAGCTGTCATGGGTGGGCTGTGATGGGTTGGGTGTGATGGGTGGACTGTGATGGGTTGGGTGTGATTGGTCAGCTGTGATGGGTGGGCTGTGATGGGTTGGGTGTGATTGGTCAGCTGTGATGGGTTGGATGTGATTGGTCGGCTGTGATGGGTTGGGTGTGATTGGTTGGCTGTGATGGGTTGGCTGTGATGGATTGAGTGTGATTGGTCAGCTGTGATGGGTTTGGTGTGATTGGTCAGCTGTGATGGGTTGGGTTTGATTGGTCAGCTGTGATGGGTGGGCTGTGATGGGTTGGGTGTGATGGGTGGACTGTGATGGGTTGGGTGTGATTGGTCAGCTGTGATGAGTGGGCTATGAGGGGTCAGCTGTGATGGGTGTGAGTGCCTGTGATGGGTTGGCCGTAGTGCTGCTTGTGCACTCATTTGCTTTTGTGTCAGTTCTGGCATTCTGGGGCCTGTTTACATGCGGTTCTTGGTTTCTGGTGTCTGGTGGATCTGTTTGCCCTGTTTGTAAATAATAAGACCCATTTATTTTACAACAATCGCTACATGGCGCCCCCTCGCCCGCTCAACAATTGTTACACGCCACCCCCCACTCAACAACTTACATTCGCCGCCACCACCCCCCCGCTCAACAACTTACGTTCGCCACCCCAAAATTTTCTGACGCCCCCCCAATGGAAATATGTTCTGGCGCCGGCCCTGGTCAGCTGTGATGGGTGTGAGTGCCTGTGATGGGTTTGGTGTGATTGGTCAGCTGTGATGGGTGTTCTGTGATGGGTTGGGTGTGATTGGTCAGCTGTGATGGATTGGGTGTGATTGGTCAGCTGTGATGGGTGGGCTATGAGGGGTCAGCTGTGATGGGTGTGAGTGCCTGTGATGGGTTGGCCGTAGTGCTGCTTGTGCACTCATTTGCTTTTGTGTCAGTTCTGGCATTCTGGGGCCTGTTTACATGCGGTTCTTGGTTTCTGGTGTCTGGTGGATCTGTTTGCCCTGTTTGTCGAGATTACACTTACATTCATATGCATCTGATTTCTTTCACTTTTCCTAAATTCCGGCCTCCAACAGGCAGCAGAAAAAAAATAGATGACTTTACTTTGTTTCCATTTCCATTCAAGGTTTGCACACACACACACACACACACACACACACACACACACACACACACACACACACACACACACACACATAACTGACGTATAGAATATCAGACATAAATAGCTGGTGGAGTCTCATTGTTGGGTTCAGGATGGTGGGGTGGTGAGGGGGTGAACAGGAGGCGGTGGCTTCATTGTGCTGCTCTCCCCTGGTAGTCGTTACCGAGAGCCTCTCTGATTGCCCTCCAATCTCACTGACAACAAATCCATCCATCAACCATCACACTGCTGACTGAGGTCCCGCACTGACAGCTACATTACACAGAGTGGGGGCAGGAAAGAGAGGAGGGGGAGGGGGGGGTAGAGAGAGGCAGAGAAAGGCATGGAGAGAGAGAGAGAGAGAGAGAGAGAGAGAGAGAGAGGAAGATGTAAATTGTCAGACTGACGCATTACAAAGGGAGATATTTTAAAACCGTTATGGAAGCCGTTATGGAATATCAGGGCAGGCATGCGGCACTTAAATTTGTATCAAAATCCTTTGCGGTTTGGCTTGATTTTGGACATATTCTACATTTTAACACTCTCAAGACCATCGCACGCGACGTGTTTGCTCGAATTTAATAGACGCCATTAATTAATTCTTTAATCTGGCAAGCGTCGATTAGCTGCTGAGCTATCAGCTGAGCCGTAGCGTTTCACGACGGGGCGGAAATGAGACGCTCCTTTCTGCCGCTGAATTCGGAGATGTCTAATTACCCCCGGGGCTCTGGGAAGGAGAGTCCGGTGGCCAATCTGAGCCCTGCTGGAAGAGGTGCGTATGCCCCCACATCTGGCCAGATGCTCCGTCGGGAGGACGAGTGTGTCTCTCACGTGATCTTTGGCCATTTCTAATTGTTCTAACTGTTCCCAAGTCTGAACATATTTTGTTAAATTTATCTGCATTTAAAATCTGCAATCTGCTTGCATTTATTCATGAGGTCAGAGAGGGTTATTATCATATAAATGACGTTTCTGCTTATTCTGGTTATTAAACCCACCGTTGGATTTGTACCAGCATAGACGCTACACACCTGCATATGCACCCCTCTGAGCCTCTATTAAATAATGGTACCAGCATGGTGTGTGTGTGTGTGTGTGTATGTGTGTGTGTGTGTGTGTCTGTGTGTGTCTGTGTGTGTCTGTGTGTAGACGGGTATTGGAGTTACTCCCTCACACCTGCAAGAGTGTAATTGATTTCTGTCACACTGCACACAGAAAGGGAGAGAGGGAGTGTGTGTGAAAGAGAGAAAAGTTTTGCGTTTCAGTGACAGCTCATAGTTTGGTCCCCAGGTGACCTGCCTCAAGTGTGTGTCTGCAACAGTGTCTGTGTGTGTGTGTATGTGTGTATGTGTGTGTGTGTGTGTGTGTGTGTGTGTGTGTGTGTGTGTGTGTGTGTGCACGTGTGTGCATGTGTGTGTGTGTGTGTGTGTCGGCAGACTGTGGCAGAAATCAATTACTCTCCTGCAGGTGTTAGGGAGTGACTCCAACTCCCCTCCTCACAGACGCACAGACACAGACACACACACACAGACACACACACACACACACACACATATGTACACACATACAGACATACACACACACTTCAGGTTGGGCAGACCAGCTGTGCCCTCATGCGGCTTAGACAGTGTGATTGTCTGCAGGAGAAATTATGGTTCTGGGCTTCAGTGTGTCTGTGTGTGCTTGCCTTCTGAACGCAGCAGAAATCACACACACACGCACACACACACACACACACACACACACACACACACACACACACAGCCATTTGAGAGAATAAAGTGCTTTAATTAGGCAACCTTTAGATAAGATGTGAGATCATTAGTGCAGTTAACAGCTTTCAACAGCACACAAATGAAATATGCAGCCCAAAATGCAGAAGTCATCCCTCAGGCTGTGTGTGTGTGTGCTGAAGAGAAAAAACACACTGGTGAGCGTCTCTTCCACACCACAGAATATTCCTGTGTCTGTAGGCTGGGGAGCAGGAGCCCAGTGGCTCAAAATGAGATCATTCATTCACAAATTCACCCTGTCTGAACAGATGAGAGAGGAGAGGTGACTCATAATCAGACTAATGCCCCGGGTTATTAAATTATGGGTCTCTGAGAGGAACACACACACACGCGCGCACACACACACACACACACACACACAGGAATGAGTTTCTTACCTGTCACGTCTGTGGGTCATTTCCCAGCACTAATGATCCTGGAACATGCACACACACACACACACACACACACACACACACACACACACACACACATCTTCCTGAGTCACTTCGCAGGTGCAGCCAAAAAAAGTGTATCCTCTGATGGACATGTGTGTTCCAGAGGTAACTCTCAAGCATTCCAGGAAAACTTTTCTAATTTGAAATTTTGCGCTATTCTCTCCCGCTCTAAACACATCTTCCCCTGAGGCTGCAAATCCTCTGCTTTTCATCTTTTGCTTGTCTTTCAGAAATGAGCCGCAAGTCTCTCTTTGAGAAGAGTAATCTGCTTCTCTGATACCGCCAGGCAAGCAGAAATCTCATCCCCAGCTCCAAGCAGAGAAAATTAGCCTAGCATAATACCTGAGATCCTTACTGTCCCTGCATGCTTGCTCCCACTCTCACTCCCCTCCCACCTCCCCTCTGCTCCCCTCCCACCTCCCACTCTCACTCCCCTCCCACCTCCCACTCTCACTCCCCTCCCACCTCCCCTCTGCTCCCCTCCCACCTCCCACTCTCACTCCCCTCCCACCTCCCACTCTCACTCCCCTCCCACCTCCCCTCTGCTCCCCTCCCACCTCCCACTCTCACTCCCCTCCCACCTCCCCTCTGCTCCCCTCCCACCTCCCACTCTCACTCCCCTCCCACCTCCCACTCTCACTCCCCTCCCACCTCCCCTCTCACTCCCCTCCCACCTCCCCTCTGCTCCCCTCCCACCTCCCCTCTCACTCCCCTCCCACCTCCCACTCTCACTCCCCTCCCACCTCCCCTCTCACTCCCCTCCCACCTCCCACTCTCACTCCCCTCCCACCTCCCCCTCTCACTCCCCTCCCACCTCCCACTCTCACTCCCCTCCCACCTCCCCTCTCACTCCCCTCCCACCTCCCACTCTCACTCCCCTCCCACCTCCCCTCTGCTCCCCTCCCCCTGAACCTCTAGATCCTCCTCTCCTGGCTCAAAGACAGGCACCATGCACTCAGCTAGCTGGACCCAGAATTTAGTGATTTTAATTGCGTGTGCCAGAGGCGGGCCACTAACGCGAGGCTGCCCGTAACGTTCAGATCTCTATGAGCAACGCCTATGTCACATCCTGTTAGTCTTTTCTGGGTTTTTAAAAATTATTATTTCTTTTTCATTCACTGGTTCTTTCAGTTTTACTTTCATACACGTTCCTAGGTATCAGGCAGCCATTAGTTGCCAAAGCCTCTCTCAACACAGATGCTCACCTACACACATCAAATACTGATGTGGTATTTGAAGTGGTGGTGATCTGAACCGGGCCGGTCATGAAACAAGGCTGATCGTGAGATTGTCAGGAGAAGAGCCTACAGAACTTGTAGGGCCTACAGAACTTGATTCTATAAGACATTAGAATAGTTGAGGTAGAGTGCTTCAAGGAAGGTAATTTCAGGAAAATAATACATAATTGATGCCTTTATTTTCTATTAATCAAAAACATTACAGCTCTGACCAGTTTTATTTGGATAAAAACAAATATCAGTCCTCCCTGATTGTTCTGCACCGGACGGTCCTCCCTGGATGGTCTGCTCTGGATGGTCTGCTCTGGATGGTCTGCTCTGGATGGTCTGCCCAGTGATTACCATTTTGTCTCTCACACAGCATCTTTCTGCACAGTAAAAGTCTTGCTACAGGTAACAGGTAACTCAAAACATCATCTGTCTTCCTAAAATCCCTCATAACATAAGCTATACTGTTTATCGCACAGTAAACAGGAAATGGAATCGATAGCACATATAATAAAAGGATGCCCTGCTTTTTAAGGACTATCTATCATCCATCATGATGGCATTATAGATCGTATGGTGTAAAAAAAAAACAATCCATGACATTTCTGAGCCTGTGACAGACAATTTAAGACATTTGCATTTCTGCCAAAATAAAAAAAATTATATTTTAGTTTTCTTTATATTTGAGGTATCTTGTCCCAGCTGTAATAGGAAATCTGTTATTACAGAGATTATGCTTTTGCATTTATTCAAACTAAGCAACTAAAATTGGTGTGTGTGTGTGTGTGTGTGTGTGTGTGTGTGTGTGTGTGTGTGTGTGTGTGTGTGTGTGTGTGTGTGTGTGAATGTGTGTGTGTGTGTGTGTGTGTGTGTGTGTGAGTGTGTGTGTGTGTGTGTGTGTGTGTGTGTGTGTGTGTGTGTGTGTGTGTGTGTGTGTGTGTGTGATGATGTAAGACATGCCTGTCTGACCAGTGCTCGGGATATGATGTAACTCACATCCAACCACTCATGTGTCGTCACTGCCTCCAGGACCTCAGCTCACACACAACATGCAGGGAGGCGGCAACCCCAGTGGGGGAGTGTGGTGCCGCCCCGGCTAATTAGCCCCGGCTCTTTCATCCGTACCAGGCGCCCTGGCGGGGCAGCAGGGGCATCTGTGGTGGGATGGTCACCTGAGACTCGTGGGGTGCTGGCGGGTCGCAGGAGAGCTTCACCAGCTGCACCTGAAGACAGCAGGCACTCAGAGATGAGGCAGCAGAAAGGTGGTGGGTCCGGATGGGTGGTGGTGAGGATGGGTGGTGATCAGGATGGGTGGTGGTGAAGATGGGTTGTGGTCAGGATGGGTGGTGGTCAGGATGGGTGGTGGTGAGGATGGGTGGTGGTGAAGATGGGTTGTGGTCAGGATGGGTGGTAGTCAGGTTGGGTGGTGGTGAGGATGGGTGGTGGGTCAGGATGGGTGGTGGTGAGGATGGGTGGTGGTGAGGATGGGTGGTAGTCAGGATGGGTGGTGGTGAGGATGGGTGGTGGAGAGGATGGGTGATGGGTCAGGATGGGTGGTGGTCAGGATTGGTGGTGGTCAGGATGGGTGGTGGGTCAGGATGGGTGGTAGTCAGGATGGGTGGTGGTGAGGATGGGTGATGGGTCAGGATGGGTGGTGGTGAAGATGGGTTGTGGTCAGGATGGGTGGTAGTCAGGATGGGTGGTGGTGAGGATGGGTGGTGGTCAGGATGGGTGGTGGTGAGGATGGGTTGTGGTCAGGATGGGTGGTAGTCAGGATGGGTGGTGGTGAGGATGGGTGGTGGTGAGGATGGGTGGTGGTCAGGATGGGTGGTGGTGAAGATGGGTTGTGGTGAGGATGGGTGATGGGTCAGGATGGGTGGTGGTGAGGATGGGTGGTGGTGAGGATGGTTGGTGGTGAGGATGGGTGGTGGTCAGGATGGGTGGTGGTGAAGATGGGTTGTGGTCAGGATGGGTGGTGGTCAGGATGGGTGGTAGTCAGGATGGGTGGTGGTGAGGATGGTTGGTGGTCAGGATGGGTGGTGGTGAGGATGGGTGGTGGTCAGGATGGGTGGTGGTGAAGATGGGTTGTGGTCAGGATGGGTGGTGGTCAAGATGGGTGGTGGTCAGGATGGGTGGTGGTGAAGATGGGTTGTGGTCAGGATGGGTGGTGGTCAGGATGGGTGGTGGTGAGGATGGGTGGTGGGTCAGGATGGGTGATGGGTCAGGATGGGTGGTGGTGAGGATGGGTGGTGGTCAGGATGGGTGGTGGTGAGGATGGGTGGTGGTGAAGATGGGTTGTGGTCAGGATGGGTGGTAGTCAGGATGGGTGGTGGTCAGGATGGGTGATGGGTCAGGATGGGTGGTGGTGAGGATGGGTGGTGGTGAGAATGGGTGGTGGTCAGGATGGGTGGTGGTGAATATAGGTGACAGGTCAGGATGGGTGGTGGTGAGGATGGGTGATGGGTCTAAGCTAAGGCTAAGGCCATTACTTGATTTGCAGGGAGATCCCCTGATCAGCTACTACAGAGAAACATCATTGCATGATTTATGTTTTATAGTACTTTTCATACATAACCTAACACTTGGTATCACTTACAATTGCTTAAAATAATAGGTGAAGTCACTGAGGACAATGCAGCAAAATATAGCTGACAAAGACAAAATCAAAAGTTAGAGCTTGCTTAACCAAACTATGGTACTTTAAATTTGTTGCTAACTTTAACTTGTATGTATTTTATTCAGTAAGATTCTGGCTTGTGCGCACCTGTACTCTCCAGACAACTGTAGCCTCCAGGGCTCGCTAACTGCTAACATTCTTGCTACTGTTGTGGGAACCGTTTAATGTATAGCAGCCTTGTTTCACACTTCATCTAGCTCACTGTGATCTAGCTTTCAATGACTAAACTCCTCAAATCCTCATCATGATCGGCCAGAACCTCTTTTGGCTTGACTAAACCTTCTTCATCCTCCATCACTGCAATGAACCTGGCAACCACACTAAAAGGATGCTAACTGTAAGCTAACTATAAATCCTGTTGCCGAATGTTGACCCTGAATCTGCCAAGCTGAACCACCTGGGTGGATTTGGAGGTCTCCAAGTCTGCTTGCTAATTGCCAGTGTAGCATTCTTGTTTTCTCTGGGTCTTGTGTCTGTCCCTCGCCTCATTCCTGCCTTTGTCTATAACCCTAGCAAGCAGAAACATAACCAGTAGTGGTGTGTCTATCCACCAATCAGGATCACTGCTTGCCAAGAGGAGGCAGGACATCGGGCTTTTAAGAAATTTCCACATCTATATATAGTTATGTATACATTCATGCCGCTATTACATATTGGATTGGAAGTCAATCATGGTGTTGTCTGACCTCCTCACTTCCATCTCCAGTGATGTATTGTAATAAACCACCCTTCACACCCACACATTACATCAAACCAGAATATGGACCACCACTCCATAGCAGCTGTGCTGTTTAGCGGACCTTGGGAAATCTTTTCCTCGTCACTTTTACAACAGTCGAAAAAAACGCAGACTGAAAGTCACAGCGAAAAAGCAAAAGATGAAAACATATTTGAACACACTGTAACCTTTGTCGCAAACTCTCAAATGTTAGGAGGCAGAAATGCTGTGTCTTATCTGCCATTAGACCCTTTCAGCCATGTAAACAGGCTTCGCCATATTTTGTGGAGCGGAAAACATGCACGTGTGCCAGTACAACATTTGGAAACTCTCACTGCATGATTATGTATGTTTACACACAGCTTCTGGAGGTTTCTGGAAAGAGGGAAGTGGATGGTGAAAGACTATGCCCTCCCTTCTGTCTCTTACACTCTCTCATACATTTCTCTCTCATCTCATTTATTTGCGGTTAGCAATTTTAGCGGTTGTGCCTCCTGTAACATTTATGCTCACACTTAAAATGATTTGAAGTTTACATGTTTCAATCCAGTTGAAAACTGAACTGACCCACTCACCCTGGCTTTACATGTTGACTTCACATGACTGTAAAACAGTACATATCTACCAAAACATTAGCTGGGATCATGTGGTGCATATTTCTAACAAAGATGCTTAGCAGATGCATCCTGTTTCTGCAGGATTAATAAAGTGATTCATTATTTTAGTAAACCTACAAACATTAAAAACGCCTGTCAGAAAGTTTACCATGCCAACATGCAGACTTTACTGCCTATTTGCAGTAATTTAAAAGTCCTGAAATGACTTTGTATTACCCAGCTTGATTACGCTAATTCATTCTACCTCCTGGCTTGAGATAATTAGCAAGTCAGGTGGGTGGAACAAAATCCTTGGGGGAACTTTTACTTCCGCAACCTGAACTAACCACCCATGCATATCTGCATTATCTTACATTTTAGTTGCTCTATTAATTCCCTATTCACTTCGTTTGAGTAGGAAATTAAAGGAAGACAAAGAAATTCAGTGTTTTCATCCATGGTATACCAATACAAATAATTCCATCATAATGCATTCAGAATAATTAGTTTGACCGTGGTTGTAATATTGGCTATGCATTTAAAAGCTGGACTTTTTCTAGGATTTGCTGTAAACGCAGGATGAGATGGGCCATGTAAGGACTTTTCAGAATCTGGGTCTATTTTGCATTATTTCTGTCCATGCACATTGATTTGGAACTTGATGTTTTGTGCCACATGTTCTATAATTGTCTAGAGCAGATTTGAATGGAGTGATTCAGATCCACTGATTGGGTGATTTAAAGCTCTGCAGATGTGCCTGTCTCCCTGCCCCAGCCAGAGGACGACCATTTCACTGTGTGCGTGCTGCTTCCGTGGGGTTAAACAACTCTGCATATGGTTTATATATCACACGGTTTAAAATAGTTCATCAAAATGCCGAAACCTTCTCCCACAGTTAGGATGTCTCCAAGGTTAACATCTTTAATGCAGGAGCTTCTGAACAGGGATGCTTTGAAGATTACAGTTGGAGTCAAAGAGGAGAGAGAGAGAGAGAGAGAGAGGGAGAGAGAGAGGGAGAGAGAGAGAAATGTATATAGTAAGAAGTGATGATGAGAGGTAGAAACAGAGTGTCAGGATGTGAGACAGTGATTTAGAGTACTTCCTAAAAATGGTGATTCTGGTTTTGAAACTATATGGAGAGAAAGGTGCTGGTGATGTGTCTCTGGTTGCTGTCAGAAGGCAGCAGGACCATCAAACACCCCAGACCTACGCATGGTTCAGAGGTGTGCACCCTTTAAATAAAGATCAACTCATCATACTGTAACCCGTTGTGTCCTGCGCTTAACCACCACGCACTCAGTCCGCCTTGAGTTTCCCGCTGGCTCTGCGTTGTGTATTTCTTTTGGTTGTCGTAGGGGAAAAGAAGGGAGACTGGACACCAGACGTATTCTTTCAATCGCCGTGCAGTCGCAGCGGTTTTATTACCCGACGGTCTCTCTCTTCATAAAGCAATCATACAGCATCACTTCTCTCGGCCACCTTCACACAGTACAACACAAGACTTCTTTTACTACACTCACTAACCACAAGAATACTACACAGAACTACAAATTTTCAATATAAAACCATACAGCAATGTTTTTACCCTGGAACATGAATAACTAGCGTTAGCGTATTAGCACCGTGGCTGTACATGACGACTCTTGGCGCTACACTTTCAATGTAATGCACTAAACATACTATACAAAACATCTTCAAATCAACAATATGATCTTTTATATTGAACCAAAACAGCTTTAGAATGTAATAATAAAGATGTCTGAAGACGGATGGTTTATTTAAACTATTACATTTAGTTGGATGTTTCTCTTCACATCTTACCTTCACACAGTACAACACAAGACTGAGGCTCTACTTTCCGGTTAGCCATTTAATACTGGCTGGGCAAAGCGCCACCTAGCGGCCAGGAGGGGGACTGCCGGCTACACCCACCCCTCCGTTGGGTGATGGCGTCCCCGCCGTCTAAGTAACAGACCTTCAAGAAGGTAGAACATACCCCGTGTCCCTGAGTTACATAAATCAGTTATTTAAAGTGTGCGTGTGTGTGTGTGTTGTGTATTCAATGTAGTGCTGCTGCCATTCCCCATTCTTGCCAGCTGCCAAATTTTCCGTCCTCTCTCTATCTTGTCCTCCACTGTCTCCACCCCAGAGACATGCAGCTGATACGACAGTCTATTCGGGGCTCGCCTGCTTCTTGCGGGATTGCGGCGAGGAACATCTCCACTGTCAGTACACCCATTCGTTTCTTGTGAGGTCCGGACCTCTTTGGTCATAGTCTCCTCTGGCTCTCTCGTAGTGAGGGTATCATTCTGACTTCTGCCAGAACAATCCTGAGCATCCAAGCTACCTCCCATGGCAATCAGGCTGTTGTCCTGCTCAGGGATATCACCCATCTGCTCTTCAAGTACCCATCTCCCCTCATGCCTTTCCACCTCGCAGTCGCTTGCTTCAGAGTCTTCACTGTCGCTCGAATCTTGCGCCTCATCCGCATTGTCCTGCTCAGACTCCATGGGAAAGAACATGCACTGAGTCATGAGATTCTGATGGACCACTCGCTCTACTGAGCCTTCTTCTGACCGAACAACATACACGGGTATTCCAGACTGCTTCTTTATGACCAAGTAGGGCTTCGGCTCCCATCGATCAGCTAGCTTCTGTCTGGTTTCGGTGTGGCAGACCTTGATCAGTACTCGGTCGCCTGGTGCAAATTGTCTGACCTTTGCTTTCACATCATAGTATTTCTTTTGAGCTTCCTTGGAATGTCTTGAGGAGAAAAGAAGGGAGACTGGACACCAGACGTATTCTTTCAATCGCCGTGCAGTCGCAGCGGTTTTATTACCCGACGGTCTCTCTCTTCATAAAGCAATCATACAGCATCACTTCTCTCGGCCACCTTCACACAGTACAACACAAGACTTCTTTTACTACACTCACTAACCACAAGAATACTACACAGAACTACAAATTTTCAATATAAAACCATACAGCAATGTTTTTACCCTGGAACATGAATAACTAGCGTTAGCGTATTAGCACCGTGGCTGTACATGACGACTCTTGGCGCTACACTTTCAATGTAATGCACTAAACATACTATACAAAACATCTTCAAATCAACAATATGATCTTTTATATTGAACCAAAACAGCTTTAGAATGTAATAATAAAGATGTCTGAAGACGGATGGTTTATTTAAACTATTACATTTAGTTGGATGTTTCTCTTCACATCTTACCTTCACACAGTACAACACAAGACTGAGGCTCTACTTTCCGGTTAGCCATTTAATACTGGCTGGGCAAAGCGCCACCTAGCGGCCAGGAGGGGGACTGCCGGCTACAATACCATATATGCATTTACTCAATGGCTGTATGTAAGATTAATGCGAATTATAAGCTTCGGTTAACTTTAGTGAACTCACAGGCGTGGACCAGCAGCAGACAGGAGCGTATTTCAGGCCTCTCTCAGAATGAGTCTGCATCCGACGTGCTGAAGTACTGAGCAAGATGGGCTTTAACGAGAGTAAAACCCGTGTAAAGAAAAACCTGTCCTTGCAGTAATGCCTGTGCACTTGTGTGAGTACGTGTTCATTCTGGCCCTCTGGATAAATGACGGTCAGGTACCACTGACGCACGCGCCCGCTGCTGCTCTGTTTTGGTGAAAGTAAAAACTTCTCGATGATGACAGAGGGGATGATTCCAGCTCACTCCGTGCTTTTAGGTCTCATATAAATGTAGTTTAGGCAGCTATCCGGGCGGCTACTAACCAAGCACTTCCCTGCTAAAGCACAGCGGTGTCATAGCAACCATGGGGACATTCTCTTTAGAAACGAGAGTCAACCCAGGAGAGGTGCTTTCATTCAGAATATGTAAATTTAATGAAACCGATGGTTCTTTTCTTAAAGAAAGATTAAGCCTCCCTCCCGTGCAGAGACTCAGTGTACAATGCAGGTATAACAATTATTTTTCATCTCCAGCCATGTGCACTCCTGCTTCTCCCTCATTCCCCCTCTCTCTCCCTCCCTCACTCTTTCTCTCTCTCTCTCTCTCTCTCTCTCTCTCTCTCTCTCTCGCACCACAGTTACACTGAAGACTGTGTTTTTGTCTTGCCAGGCATAACAGAGGATGCAATCTCCTCTCATCTGCTCCAGTTATTTTCATGCTGCGTGCAATAGCAGCATCGCCACAGCCTTCCTAGCAGCTGATCTGGAACCAGTTAATACTGTGCTCGGCCAGCCCCATCTTCACTGTGAGAATGTGCCACAGGCTGACCTGAGCCCAGCAGGCAGGCTGACGCAGAAGCACGGTGAATGGAGCGCTATACAGCGCCTGCGCCCATCCGCAGTGTGAAATAGAGATGGGCTTCTCTCGCCCGGCTGGAAATTGGCTCCCACCATCCTCCCTTCCATCTAATATCTTGTTCTTTTGTTTTGCTCCTTATCCCCAAGCCAGCCAGCCGCCCCCCGGCCTATTTCCCACCCGTCGGTCCACTTTAGTCTTGGTCCCGCTTCCGTTTCTGCACGAGAAACGGCAGCAGACTGAGACAGGGCTTAAACAGGCACCGGACGGGGCTTAAACCCCACGTTTCTCGCTCCTCATCGCGTGGAGGCGAAACCGCCCTCTGCAGATCTCCACGCTCTGTTGACTGCAGGCCCTCCAACACAAAACCCCTGCCACTCACTAGCCCCGCCTTCACTGGGAGCAAAGACGAGGACTACAATGGGCTTTTAGGCAGGGCGGATGACCAAAGTTTAGGTGAAGAGATTCGTTTGCTGCAAATGCGAGTCAAGGCCTCAGCTGTCCAAGTGTCAGGCCCACTGACTACAGGAACCGACTGTTAGGAGAAGCGGGAGAGAACACAGAGTGCGAGACAGGGACAGGAAGAGGAAGTGGGGGGGGGGGGGGGGGGGGGGATCTGGGAGAATAAGCGAAGGCTTTCCCACACACTCCAGGTGGATGTGTCAGCCATGAGGGGGAGGAGGAGCACGCACACCCAGCTCGGCTGCGCTGTAATCGGGTTTAGGAGATTGACCGTGCTGGAGCGCCGGAGCTCTGGAGGCAGGCGCGAGGGCAAGTGCCACTTGCTGTGAGCGATGCCTGTCTGTCTGCTCTAAAGAGGAGGGAGACGGGTCCAGACGCTGCGTCCAGAACCTTTTACGAGCCGGGCCAAATGCGTTTATCTTCTGGGGGCGGCACCCTCAGTACAGTCGGCTCACAAAAACACACCTGCCATTCATCTCCACAGAAGAGATTATTATGCGTTTGCCATTTTATTAAATCCAGCAGATGATGCCTTTAATGATATTCGATATGGAGAGCAGTTTGTCTCTGGATCTTCGCCCACAGATGGTCGACACTTTTCACTCATTCCATCTCCACCGTGAAAGTGATGCGTTTGATCTGATGCACTTCTTTGCGAGAGCTACCAGTGCTACAAAAATAGCACTGGCGTAGACAGACATCAGTAAACGTGTCTGTACAAAACTGTACCGGATTTAAAAATGGAGAGTAAAACCATGATATTTTGCATGTTAATTAAGAATGGTGGTGATGATGATGAAACCATGGCGAAACACACCATCTATGTCTAACATCCTGAGAGCAGTTTGTCAAGTCGTAAGCTCACTGGAGCGAACCCGGTCTGTCTTGTCGTCCGATCCCCCCTGCGTTCACTGTTTTATCGATCAGAATGGCACTCTACCTCTTCTCTACTCCACCTCTCCCTTCTCTCTGTGTGCAGAAATTACTCATTTCTTCATGAGAAACCACGGCACACGTTCTGTCTGTTCTTCTCTTCCACTACAGAGCAGAATCAATATGCAGCTCCTCCAGCCATTTAAACAAATTAAACGTAATGAGAGAGCAGTTTAAACTTCAAAAACAAACCTTACATTTCACACATTTCTTTGATGATAAACAGTAATATAAGCAGTATTCTCTAGTTATGAATATATAATGAATGTAAATAGGATAAGAAGAAGACCTACTTTGCAGCGTGGCTATTAAATGCTTCTCCGCTGTGGCTGAACAGCAGTGAGGAACAGCAGTGGGGAACAGCCTTTCTGAGATGTCTGGCCCCTTGGGTAGGTCTGAGAGCCCGTGCAGCAGGACACTGTGCCTGAGGGGCCCGTGCTATAGGACACTATATCTGAGGGGACCGTGCTACAGGACACTGTATCTGAGGGGCTCGTGCTGCAGGACACTGTGTCTGAGGACCCATGTTGCAGGACACTGTGTCTGAGGGGCCGTGCTGCAGGACATTGTGTCTGAGGGGCCATGCTGCAGGACACTGTATTTGAGGGGCCCGTGCTGCAGGAAACTGTATCTGAGAGGCCCATGCTGCAGGACACTGTATCTGAGGACCTGTTCTGCAGGACACTGTATCTGAGAGGCCCATGCTGCAGGACACTGTATCTGAGGGGCCCGTGCTGCAGGACACTGTATCTGAGGGGCCTGTGCTGCAGGACACTGTATCTGAGGACCCATGTTGCAGGACACTGTGTCTGAGGGGCCGTGCTGCAGGACACTGTGTCTGAGGGGCCATGCTGCAGGACATTGTGTCTGAGAGCCCATGCTGCAGGACACTGTATCTGAGGGGCCCGTGCTGCAGGACACTGTATCTGAGGGGCCCGTGCTGCAGGACACTGTCTGAGGGGCCCATGCTGCAGGACACTGTATCTGAGGCCCATGCTGCAGGACACTGTATCTGAGAGGCCCATGCTGCAGGACACTGTATCTGAAGGGCCCGTGCTGCAGGACACTGTATCTGAGGGGCCTGTGCTGCAGGACACTGTGTCTGAGGACCCATGTTGCAGGACACTGTGTCTGAGGACCCATGTTGCAGGACACTGTGTCTGAGGGGCCGTGCTGCAGAACACTGTGTCTGAGGGGCCATGCTGCAGGACATTGTGTCTGAGAGCCCATGCTGCAGGACACTGTATCTGAGGGGCCCGTGCTGCAGGACACTGTATCTGAGGGAACCGTGCTGCAGGACATTGTGTCTGAGAGCCCATGCTGCAGGACACTGTATCTGAGGGGCCCGTGCTGCAGGACACTGTATCTGAGGACCCATGTTGCAGGACACTGTATCTGAGAGGCCCATGCTGCAGGACACTGTATCTGAGGACCTGTTCTGCAGGACACTGTATCTGAGGACCTGTTCTGCAGGACACTGTATCTGAGGACCTGTTCTGCAGGACACTGTATCTGAGAGGCCCATGCTGCAGGACACTGTATCTGAGGGGCCCGTGCTGCAGGACACTGTATCTGAGGACCCATGTTGCAGGACACTGTATCTGAGAGGCCCATGCTGCAGGACACTGTATCTGAGGACCTGTTCTGCAGGACACTGTATCTGAGGACCTGTTCTGCAGGACACTGTATCTGAGAGGCCCATGCTGCAGGACACTGTATCTGAGGGGCCCGTGCTGCAGGACACTGTATCTGAGGGGCCTGTGCTGCAGGACACTGTGTCTGAGGACCCATGTTGCAGGATACTGTATATGAGAGGCCCATGCTGCAGGACACTGTATCTGAGGACCTGTTCTGCAGGACACTGTATCTGAGAGGCCCATGCTGCAGGACACTGTATCTGAGAGGCCCGTGCTGCAGGACACTGTATCTGAGGGGCCCGTGCTGCAGGACACTGTTTCTGAGGACCCATGTTGCAGGACACTGTGTCTGAGGGGCCGTGCTGCAGGACACTGTGTCTGAGGGGCCATGCTGCAGGACACTGTATTTGAGGGGCCCGTGCTGCAGGAAACTGTATCTGAGAGGCCCATGCTGCAGGACACTGTATCTGAGGACCTGTTCTGCAGGACACTGTATCTGAGAGGCCCATGCTGCAGGACACTGTATCTGAGGGGCCCGTGCTGCAGGACACTGTATCTGAGGGGCCTGTGCTGCAGGACACTGTGTCTGAGGACCCATGTTGCAGGACACTGTGTCTGAGGGGCCGTGCTGCAGGACACTGTGTCTGAGGGGCCATGCTGCAGGACATTGTGTCTGAGAGCCCATGCTGCAGGACACTGTATCTGAGGGGCCCGTGCTGCAGGACACTGTATCTGAGGGGCCCGTGCTGCAGGGCACTGTCTGAGGGGCCCATGCTGCAGGACACTGTATCTGAGGCCCATGCTGCAGGACATTGTATCTGAGAGGCCCATGCTGCAGGACACTGTATCTGAAGGGCCCGTGCTGCAGGACACTGTATCTGAGGGGCCTGTGCTGCAGGACACTGTGTCTGAGGACCCATGTTGCAGGACACTGTGTCTGAGGACCCATGTTGCAGGACACTGTGTCTGAGGGGCCGTGCTGCAGGACACTGTGTCTGAGGGGCCATGCTGCAGGACATTGTGTCTGAGAGCCCATGCTGCAGGACACTGTATCTGAGGGAACCGTGCTGCAGGACATTGTGTCTGAGAGCCCATGCTGCAGGACACTGTATCTGAGGGGCCCGTGCTGCAGGACACTGTATCTGAGGACCCATGTTGCAGGACACTGTATCTGAGAGGCCCATGCTGCAGGACACTGTATCTGAGGACCTGTTCTGCAGGACACTGTATCTGAGGACCTGTTCTGCAGGACACTGTATCTGAGAGGCCCATGCTGCAGGACACTGTATCTGAGGGGCCCGTGCTGCAGGACACTGTATCTGAGGGGCCTGTGCTGCAGGACACTGTGTCTGAGGACCCATGTTGCAGGATATTGTATCTGAGAGGCCCATGCTGCAGGACACTGTATCTGAGGACCTGTTCTGCAGGACACTGTATCTGAGAGGCCCATGCTGCAGGACACTGTATCTGAGAGGCCCGTGCTGCAGGACACTGTATCTGAGGGGCCCGTGCTGCAGGACACTGTCTGAGGGGCCCATGCTGCAGGACACTGTTTCTGAGGGGCCCGTGCTGCAGGACACTGTCTGAGGGGCCCATGCTGCAGGACACTGTATCTGAGGACCTGTTCTGCAGGACACTGTATCTGAAGGGCTGTGCTGCAGGGCACTGTATCTGAGAGGCCCGTGCTGCAGGACACTGTATCTGAGGACCTGTTCTGCAGGACACTGTATCTGAAGGGCTGTGCTGCAGGGCACTGTATCTGAGAGACCCGTGCTGCAGGACATTGTATCTGAGGACCTGTTCTGCAGGACACTGTATCTGAGGGGTCCATGCTGCAGGACACTGTGTCTGAGGACCCATACTGCAGGTTACTGTGTCTGAGGATCTGTGCTGCAGGATACTGTGTCTGAGGACCTGTGCTGCAGGACACTGTCTGAGTGGCCCGTGCTGCAGGACACTCTCAGACGGGGCTGTCTGAGCCCGTTCATGAGTCTGATAGACCAGTAACACACTTTTAGTCTCAAAATGTCCAGAATAAATGAGCTGTATCTGAGGACCTGTTCTGCAGGACACTGTATCTGAGAGGCCCGTGCTGCAGGACACTGTATCTGAGAGGCCCGTGCTGCAGGACACTGTATCTGAGGGGCCCGTGCTGCAGGACACTGTTTCTGAGGGGCCCGTGCTGCAGGACACTGTCTGAGGGGCCCATGCTGCAGGACACTGTATCTGAGGACCTGTTCTGCAGGACACTGTATCTGAAGGGCTGTGCTGCAGGGCACTGTATCTGAGAGGCCCGTGCTGCAGGACACTGTATCTGAGGACCTGTTCTGCAGGACACTGTATCTGAGGGGTCCGTGCTGCAGGACACTGTCTGAGGGGCCCGTGCTGCAGGACACTGTATCTGAGGACCTGTTCTGCAGGACACTGTATCTGAGAGGCCCATGCTGCAGGACACTGTATCTGAGGACCTGTTCTGCAGGACACTGTATCTGAGAGGCCCATGCTGCAGGACACTGTATCTGAGAGGCCCGTGCTGCAGGACACTGTATCTGAGGGGCCCGTGCTGCAGGACACTGTTTCTGAGGGGCCCGTGCTGCAGGACACTGTCTGAGGGGCCCATGCTGCAGGACACTGTATCTGAGGACCTGTTCTGCAGGACACTGTATCTGAAGGGCTGTGCTGCAGGGCACTGTATCTGAGAGGCCCGTGCTGCAGGACACTGTATCTGAGGACCTGTTCTGCAGGACACTGTATCTGAAGGGCTGTGCTGCAGGGCACTGTATCTGAGAGACCCGTGCTGCAGGACATTGTATCTGAGGACCTGTTCTGCAGGACACTGTATCTGAGGGGTCCATGCTGCAGGACACTGTGTCTGAGGACCTGTTCTGCAGGACACTGTATCTGAAGGGCTGTGCTGCAGGGCACTGTATCTGAGAGACCCGTGCTGCAGGACATTGTATCTGAGGACCTGTTCTGCAGGACACTGTATCTGAGGGGTCCGTGCTGCAGGACACTGTCTGAGGGGCCCGTGCTGCAGGACACTGTATCTGAGGACCTGTTTTGCAGGACAATGTATCTGAGAGGCCCATGCTGCAGGACACTGTATCTGAGGACCTGTTCTGCAGGACACTGTATCTGAGAGGCCCATGCTGCAGGACACTGTATCTGAGAGGCCCGTGCTGCAGGACACTGTATCTGAGGGGCCCGTGCTGCAGGACACTGTTTCTGAGGGGCCCGTGCTGCAGGACACTGTCTGAGGGGCCCATGCTGCAGGACACTGTATCTGAGGACCTGTTCTGCAGGACACTGTATCTGAAGGGCTGTGCTGCAGGGCACTGTATCTGAGAGGCCCGTGCTGCAGGACACTGTATCTGAGGACCTGTTCTGCAGGTTACTGTGTCTGAGGACCTGTGCTGCAGGACACTGTCTGAGTGGCCCGTGCTGCAGGACACTCTCAGACGGGGCTGTCTGAGCCCGTTCATGAGTCTGATAGACCAGTAACACACTTTTAGTCTCAAAATGTCCAGAATAAATGAGCTGCGAAAACATAAACGCAGACACACTTACACACACTTAAACACACACACACACACACACACACACACACATGCTCAGAGACATGGCGATATGCACAATTACACCCAAACACAAGTACTAATGAGGATGAATCTTCTGTCGGAAAGTTCTAAGTGATATGGCTGTTCCGGAAGAGAAGTGTTCATATTGCAGGATGTGTGTGGAGGGATCCAATAGTGTTTCTGGTGAGTCAGAATGTGACCGTGCGCTGTCCATGGTTCTGAATATGAGCTGATTGATGGGGGCTATTCAGCACAAACAGAGTACTCTGTTTGCATTTATTTACCTTAACAATGGACAAAAAATAAATGTTTTATGATTATGGAAATGCACCTTTCACTTCTCTTTAATATTATTATTAAGTAGTAGGGGGAATTAACATGTCTGAAGCGATCTCTACAAGAAACATCATCAGCCTCTGTACATACAGATAGTCCAAAATCTGTATGTACAAAAACAGGCAAGAGGTCTAGACATCAGAAATGCAAAAAAACAGACAGACAGATCCAAAAGGGGCAAAACATGAAAGTCAAAATACAAAGATCAGGTACATAAATGATATAGCAAGATATAAGGAATACCACTCAGTAGCTCAACACACAAAGGGATTGGTAATCCTTCACATTTTATCTGTGAGTGCGAGTCCATGATGTAGCTGGGACTGATTGAGGAACAGAGGATCTTCGGGGTTGGGGTTGCTGGGAAATGCGGTTCTGGGAACCGGGCTGAGTGACACTGTTTAGAAATGTGATCAGCCTGGAGTTGCATGTGGTCTTTGTTTATCTTTTGTTACGTGTGTTTTGGTTGTGTGCTCCACCCACTGAGGTGGTGTGTGTGTATGTGTGTGCCCCATTTTCCATAGCCCCTATGACCCTTTATGTTATTGTTATTTCTTATTCAAACAATTTTTTGTTTGTAGTACATTACCAGTGGTCATAGTTGCGTTGGCTTTCTCCAGTTCTTGACGGTGCACTTTTATGTTTCGGTTCGTTTCGTACTGCCTGTTTCATTGGCTCTACTCTCACATTCCAGTGGACTCGCCAGCCCGGCGGACAGAAGTGCGGCGTTCCCCAGGGCTTGTTAGAGGCCCGTTCCGTCCCGGGGCACTTGGTGCGGGCACAGCAGTCCATGAGTTCTTAATGGTTCCCTGATGCTGGCAGGGGATGTTGCTGGATCTCGTCAGAGGCAGTAAGGAAGTGACGCAGGTACCATCCGAGGGAGAAGAGCCACCACCACAGCTTCCTGGAGCCTGCCCTTGAAGACTGAGGGCTAGATGTGCAGACCTGTGTTGACTCCAGGGGGTGCTAATAAGCCCCGCCTTCCAGGAGTTAACTTGTCCATGCTTGTCCGCCTGACAGTTATGTGGGCAGGGTGGTTGGTCTGGAGGCTGGCCCAGGGGCGCTGTAAACTGTTCAGCAATCAGTTGAGGACTCAGTTCAATACTCAGTTCAGTAATCAGTTCAGTACTCAGTTCAGTACTCAGTTCAGTACTCAGTTCAGTAATCAGTTCAGTACTCAGTTCAGTACTCAGTTCAGTAATCAGTTCAGTACTCAGTTCAGTAATCAGTTCAGTACTCAGTTCAGTACTCAGTTCAATACTCAGTTCAGTAATCAGTTCAGTAATCAGTTCAGTACTCAGTTCAGTAATCAGTTCAGTACTCAGTTCAGTACTCAGTTCAGTACTCAGTTCAGTACTCAGTTGTGCGTTGTTGTATCTAGAGGCAGAAGCATGGGAGCAGTCTCTGAACCTTGAGACACCATCTTGAATCTCTTTACCCAGACTGCAAGAAACGACCCAATCGAAGAAACGGATTGACTCCATAGTCCTGGGCTGTGTGATGTTACCAAGCCCCAGAGTGGTGAGAGTGATGCTCTACCTGCTGTGTGTCTGAGGGATGAGGAGCTCTACCTGCTGTGTGTCTGGGTGGTGAGGTGCTCTACCTGCTGTGTGTCTGGGGGATGAGGAGCTCTACCTGCTGTGTGTCTGGGTGGTGAGGTGCTCTACCTGCAGTGTGTCTGGGTGGTGAGGTGCTCTACCTGCAGTGTGTCTGGGTGGTGAGGTGCTCTACCTGCTGTGTGTCTGAGGGATGAGGTGCTCTACCTGCTGTGTGTCTGAGGGATGAGGTGCTCTACCTGCTGAGTGTCTGGGTGGTGAGGTGCTCTACCTGCTGTGTGTCTGAGGGATGAGGAGCTCTTCCTGCTGTGTGTCTGGGTGGTGAGGTGCTCTACCTGCTGTGTGTCTGAGGGATGAGGTGCTCTACCTGCTGTGTGTCTGGGTGGTGAGGTGCTCTACCTGCTGTGTGTCTGAGGGATGAGGTGCTCTACCTGCTGTGTGTCTGAGGGATGAGGTGCTCTACCTGCTGTGTGTCTGGGTGGTGAGGTGCTCTACCTGCTGTGTGTCTGAGGGATGAGGTGCTCTACCTGCTGTGTGTCTGGGTGGTGAGGTGCTCTACCTGCTGTGTGTCTGAGGGATGAGGTGCTCTACCTGCTGTGTGTCTGGGTGGTGAGGTGCTCTACCTGCTGTGTGTCTGAGGGATGAGGTGCTCTACCTGCTGTGTGTCTGGGTGGTGAAGTGCTCTACCTGCTGTGTGTCTGGGTGGTGAGGTGCTCTACCTGCTGTGTGTCTGGATGGTGAGGTGCTCTACCTGCAGTGTGTCTGGGTTGTGAGGTGCTCTACGGTTTTAAGTGACAAGGCAATTCAAGTGACAGGGCAATTCAGTTTTACATTAAGTTTATATTACTTGTTCATAAATTAGGCTGGTATTGGACTTAAACAAATTACAAACTTAATTCTAAAATGAGTTTGAGTTTTGCTTTTCTATGGACTTAGGAACATCCCTCTGGAAAGTATCTGAAAATAAACCAGTATAGAGCAGTCCAATTTTACTGGTACTGCTTTTGCATATTGTACATATTAACACATGAGCAGACTGGAACAAAAACAAAACTATGGCTGAAAAAGTAAGTAGTGTTATTAGCAATGGTCTGACATTTATTTCCTTGTTGTCAACTACTCTCTGTTTCAATTAATGTCAACAAAAATGTGATAAACATGTACCTGGTGGCTATGGTACATGACCATAGCTCATTCTGCCTTCTGTATTTGGTGTAGTAGAGAAGACTGATTAAAGGGAGATAACTGGATGTCTGAATCTCATTAGCAACCCCACCAAGTTTGACTGTGTCTCCGCTAACACTTGAGTCTGTTGCTTAAAAATGAGTCACTGTCCCGTTAATCATCACCATCTTTCAAAATCACAATGGCTTCCTGAAATTGTTTTGACTTGCAAATCTGCAACTGCAAACATTCATATATGTTTCCCTCAGGACGATTAGGATCTGAATGACGAAGATGACAACAACAACGACGACGATGATGATGATGATGATAATGATGATGGTGGTGACTATGATGATGGTAATAATATTTGCATAAATATATTCTTCATATAATCCTATCTGCATATCCTTATATAAGTATTACCTCACTGGGTCTTTTTTCATCATTTAGAGGGCGTGGTAGTATGGGGAAGGGGAAGTGATGACTATTTCCTTAGTTAATTTCGCTGCACATTTTCTCTGACTGGAACGCAAAATTGCACCACTGCTCGGCTCTGAGCCGGAGCTAAATGAGAAAGAATGAGTTTCCTGATAGCTATATTATTAACTACTGCGCTTAGGACGGTTAAAATGTATTAGCCCATCTGTTATAGAGCCACTCAGCTCCCCAGTGCAAACAGTGACGTCGGAAAAATTGTATTAATTTGAATCATAAATCTCACTCTCACTCACTCAATCAAATAAGATTTGAGACCAGAGTAGAACTTTCTATTAAGCTGATGCCAAAGAGACAGAAATAGAGAGAGAAATGTGCTAGAAATGTATCTTTCTTTGGGAAAAAAATGTGTTACATATAATTGTTTTGCATGTTACTGTGGGTTTTACTTCTTGATTTGTTTTGTTTTCTTTTGAGGATTTGGGAGCATTTGCTGGTTTTGCATGCCAGACAAAGTCTGAATATGAAGTAGTATTAAACCTACTCGCGTTCGGTGTGCTGATTAACACACCACTCTCTCTTCCAGAAGAAAGAGGCTATACAGCAAATAAATCTTTAGCAGCTTAGAAATGTCCATTAATGAGCTTAACAGGGTTTAACAAACATCTCTGTGCCTGATTTCCAGCATGCTGTGTTTGCAGACTGTCCTCTGGCACTTCCAGCGTTGAGAATAATAGAAAGTTATTTAAAAATTAATAGCCTAACATAATGGCCTTTCTATTTGAATGTATAGCTTGACTGATAAAGTAGTATGCGTAGTTGCAAGGCACGAGGATACGCCATGATTGCCCAGTAGCTGTTGTGGTGTAAAATAAGGGCTGTGCATTTATTATTTGGTGCACAAGAAACCTTTCAAGGCAGCTTCAAAGTACCTCCATCCTCATAAATACTCGTACTGTGTAAAATGGACCACCCAGCCTCTCTCTCATCTTACTGCTGTGATGTGTAAGTGAACCACAGTGGACAAACAATGGTTTGCTTCTCTGGTTCCTTTGGAGTCACAGAGCAAGTGGTCTATCCACACAGGCATGTTAGCTCCACCTTGGTCCTGCACAGGGATCCCAATCTGTGAGCAATCAGAGCTTCAGGCAGAGGCAGAGACTGTCCACAGCGTGTGCGGAGTTGTCCTGAAGACACCTTACGTCTGCCTACCTCACCTGACTGGCTTGTGTCTCACATGCATGCAAATATATACTAAATGTTGATCATATGGAGCAGAATAAGCATAGTCTGTATGTAGACTCTTTGTGTGTGTGTGTGTGTGTGTGTGTGTGTGTGTGTGTGTGTGTGTGTGTGTGTGTGTGTGTGTGTGTGTGTGTGTGTGTGTGTGTGTTTTACACACAGTTACAGAGACACACAGTTAACCTTCATTACCAGGACAAACAATATGGTACAAAGAAGATATATAACTTTTTACAAAGGCTACATACTGATATTAAATCTGAAAGAACAACAAAACCATGTCCATGTGATCCCTGGGGTTGAGTTTAGAGTTTGGGTCAGGACACTCAGATTACATGTAGGTAGGCATATATAATTATACAGTATTTTACAGTTAGATAAGGTAGAAAATCAAGTGTGTGTGTCAATATGTATGAGTGTGGCAGGGTTGATCAATGCAAGTCATATTTTGGCATAATTAATACTAGCTTGTGTACAATTGGATTACATTATTGCAATGCTTGTTTGAGTGGTTGCATTGATTCTGAGCTGCAGGAGATACATGAGTTTCATAATCCATAATATCCAATTATACACACACACACACACACTCACACAGCAGAGAGAGAGATCACCTCGATACACCAACTGCCTTAAGGCTCCAGAAAACTGTGTCCACCCCTGACTGAGAGGTCATTGCACTGTGTGTACATGTGTGTCTAGATCAATCACTTCAATTAACTCCACAACAGCCTGTTAGCTCTCACAATGGCCCAGTGTGGCATTCTGATAAGGCAGTGGATCACCTTTATGCTGTTCGAAGCATCTTCTCTATGGCCAGAACTTCAGACAACTCATCGTTTAGCACACATACATGGATATGTGTGTTGGTGCCCCAATGTCAGGGAGAAAATGTAATGTAATTAAAAGTCTCATGTGCACTTGTGTACTTTTGGCATGTCAGAGACTAAAGCAAAGAAAGTGGAAAAGACTAATGATTGCTTATTATGAAGATGTTCTAAAATAACCGGGACGAATTTGTTTGTACTGTTAGAAAATATTATAAAAAAATGGATTATAGTGATAGTTCAAATTACCTCTTTTCTTTAATTGGTAACAGAAATATCTTCAACACCTGGCAAAAATGTTAAAGATTTTTTAGTTTTGTTTTACACAATAGCTGGACCTTTTGTTCTATCACATTGTGCTTTTACTTCTTGTGCTGAATTTGAATCTGTTTTTAGAATTTTTCTATCACGGATGGTTTTTCAATGATAGATCTTTAATTGTACATTAAGTATATATTACCTATTCATAAATAAGGCTGTTATTGTACTTAAAACATGTACAGACTTCTAAAATGTACAGCTTATGAAGATTTTTGCCTTTATTTGGCATCAGAAACATCCCTTTTCGGTGTCCAGCAATAGTCTGTAAACACAGAATCCACTATTCATAATAACATATCAGCACACTGGAACAAAACTATGGATGACAGAAAATTCTGAAATTCTGAGACACAGTGTGCAAAAATACATAATAAACAGGCATTTTTGCAAGAAGCTAAATCACTGCTGAGCATGGTAATCAGTATGGAGTGTGGAGGAATCAGAACGCCAGCCTGTTTAAACGGAGCAGTCACTCTGCTGTTTGGGTCACACTGATCATGGACCACAGAAAGCAAAGAAGAGGGTTGTCTGAGGAGATCAGACAACTACAGACAAGTGAGGAGATCAGACAACTACAGACAAGCATGTTAAAGGTAAAGGCTATAAGACCGTATCTATGGTCATGTGACTCTGGATGTAATTATTATTAAGTTTAAGGTCTATAAGACTGTAATCAACCTCCCTGGATGTGACCAATAGAGGAAAATCGACCCTATGAAGGATAGTGAGAATGGTAGACAAAGAGCCAATGAAAATTTCTAATAGGGATACAAACTGAATTCTAGAGTCAAGGGTCATCAGTATGTGATCACATCGCTTTTGAGTGACAGTGGGCTCTGGAGGAAGACCCAGTAGGACTCAGCTGTTGAAAGAAAAACATAAAAAGCCCAGACTGAAATTTGTTAAAATGCATATTGACATGCCACAGCACACTGGGGAGAACATCCGTTGGACAGATGAAACAAAACTTGAGCTTCTTGGCAAGTTGCACCAGCTCTATGTCCACAGATGAAAAAACGAGGCTTTCAAAGAAAACACCAAACCTGCTGTGAAACACGGAGGAGGCTCCGTTATGTTTTGGGGCTGTTTTGCTGAATCTGGCACTTGGAGTCATAAATCTGTGCAGGGAATCAATGAAATATGAAGACCATGAAGGCGTTCTGGAACTAAACATACCGGCCAGTGTCAGAAAGCTCTATCACAGTCACAGGGTCCTCTACCAGGATAATGACCCAAAACAGCTAAACACCCAAGAATGGCCAAGAACACTGGACGATTCTGTAGCCTCGTATGAGCCCTGACCTCAGTCACATTGAATATCTATGGAAAGAGCTGAAACATGCGGTGTGGAGAAGACACTTCAAACGTGAGAGCGCTGGAGCTGGTAGTTCAGGAAGAGTGGGCCAGTCTGTCTGTGGACAAGTACATAAGTCTCACTGAGACCTAGAAGCCCTTTGTTTACGGTGATTGTCTCTAAAGACTGAGCAACAGAATAGGTTCCCATCAGTTTGTCCATTCCATTTTTCATTTGTTATTAATTGAATTTTTGTGTTGAATCACAAATCAATGTCTTCAATTTAAATTGTGGGTTCTTCTTTTTTTGTATAAAGGTACCAAAACATTTTTATATAATCACTGTGTGTGTGTGTGTGTGTGTGTGTGTGTGTGTGTGTGTGTGTATGTGTCACGCTACGGTCCCCGAACCCTTCCTTTGGGGCGTGTGTTAATGTTGTCTGCGTCTATTCGTCTGCGTCTGTGTACCTTCGTGGGTGTGGGTGCGTCTTGTCATTATCCGTCTCACCTGTGGCTCGTCTCGTCATCACGTGGGGTTGATGTGGTCTGTCTATTTAATGTGCGTTCGCGCAGTGTCTTGTGCTCGTCGTTGTCTAATGTTTGAGTCTGCACGTTGTGTGTACATGTTTTCTGTGCGCTAAACAAGCGCTATATACGTTATAATAAACGTGACGTTGGAAAGAAAGAAGGATTCTGTGTCTCGTCCGTCTGCCGCCTCCCGCGTCACAGTATGTGTGTGTGTGTGTGTGTGTGTGTGTGTGTGTGTTCTACGCTGAAGGGGTTAAGATGTGGATCTCTTCTGCACAGTCATGTTGTCTGGACAAGCGTTCTCCAAATGACATTACTGGAGATGTTATCAGGTGCTTCTGGCGTTCAGACATTTCAAAATCACATTTTGCCTCACTGAATTTCACAGAGCAACCATATTGCTAGATTGCCACCGGAGTCTGTGTTCCAAAAAATAGAACCAGCTCATGGATTTAAAAGCATGGCCTCTTCTAAATCAGACGACATCTGAATCATCTATCGGGGGAGGAAGTCTGTTTTGGAGAGGCAGGTCAAGAGTATTGCCACTGGACACTCTTACTCTAACACTATTTAGCCGTCACGTCGAGAAATTGCAGAGGTGGAGTCGGCTCTAGGCCTTTAATGTACACACCTGCTCAGGAACTCTGCAACGACAACCTTCTCAGGTGATTACTGCTTTTGACTTGCCTTAGGTCTCAACCTGTTGCAGTGAAGTTCTGAGTAGACGGCCTGCTTGCCACTCAGATGCCATATGACTGCAGTACTTTCAGCTCACCTTTGCTTTCTGCTGCTTCTCACGGCCGCGTCATGATGGTGAGCAGTGCAGAGGCTCTAAGGGGCAGATCCATTGGGGGAAGCCCCGTGCTTCCTCCTGCACACACACCTCCTCATCCTCTCCTTCCCCTGCTCATGCGTTTAAAACATGTACAAAAACGCATTCCAGAGCACCATGTGTCTACCCAGATTTGATAGGATAACTTACACACACACACAGTAAAGACGGTGTGTGTGTGTGTGTGTGTGTGTGTGTGTGTGTGTGTGTGTGTGTGTGTGTGTGTGTGTGTGTGTGTGTGTGTGTGTGTGTTTGTGCGTGCGTGTGTTTTATCTGTCCGTTTGTCCTTGTATAGTTATGTGCATGATTGCGTGTTACCTCTCTTCACATAATGAGTCTATTGATTTAATTGACCTCCATTAAATGATGTAAAAGGGGTTTTATGATTAATTGGGGGGAAAATCAACTTGTAAATCCAAAGGAGGTGGAGTGAGCAGGAGCAAGAAAGAGAGAGAGAGAGAGAGAGAGAGAGAGAGAGAGAGAGACAGACAGAGATTTAATGGACTTAGGACATGGATATTGATTAGCCACCCTGCAGCTAAATTAATTTTTCCAATCTTGGATTAATTAAGAGCCCCCTGCATGAAAGAAGCAGCTGTAAATAGATGTAAAGTGCAGATGCACTGAGAGAGAGAGAGAAAGAGAGAGAGAGAGATGTGATAGAACACAAGGACGTTCCCCTAAACACTGTGCATGTGTCACACCATTAAAATGACACCCCTTCAGACCCACAATGTCAGGGAGAAAATCAATTTGGCAATGTGATTTTTTTTCCCCAGAGTGAAAGTGACGATTAACCTCTTAAAATTCATGAGAGTGCGTTCCAAAAATGACATTGTTGGTCACAGAGGTGCCAGTCTATTTCATTATGCAACCCAAATCACTGGAGTGTGTGTGTGTGTGTGTGTGTGTGTGTGTGTGTGTGTGTGTGTGTGTGTGTGTGTGTGTGTGTGTGTGTGTGTGTGTGTGTGTGTGTTTATGCTTCTATATCTGTGCATATCTCTAGAGGGGGCTGGAAAGTAAGTGTATTCAAATACAAAATAAAGGGTATATAAACGGGGTTGAAATGGCTCTTTGAAGGTGGTTTTGAGGTAACTTTAAAAAATCAAATCAAGGCACCTTTCTTGGAAATACTTGTTCAACCAATACCACTGTTAACTAAATAACGCAGACAGACAAGTGCCACTATGTTGTGGTGGTTTCCTGCATCTCTCTGCAACCTGGTGAAGCCAAACCCCAACCTACATCAATGGCTTTTAATTACCGAGACCGATTACAATATGTCTGAGAGTGAAAGGACTGAACCGGGCCCATCGATCACACAGCTGCGCTGATCAATCAGCTTGGCCGTGATTACTGGCCCTGTCTTTGTCCATTACACCATTAATAAGTCAACATTAAGTCCCGCCCATCTTCTAGCAGACACCCCAGAGCAAACTCTGCATTCCTGATGGCTCGTGTCTTCACATTGACTTACTGCCACTTTATTGGAAAAGCGGGATCATCGGTGGACTTTTCTGCCCTTATTGAGATGCCACTTGATTGTAGGAGGACCCCAAGTTACCTCAGTTCAGTTCATGTCGCACTGAGCTCCTGTCATTATTTGTGAAGGATCATTTTCTTGAGTTATGTTCAAGTTCAAGGAAAGATGCGAGATGTAAGTCAAAACTATTTATTTACAAGTAAGCTATTCAGAAGTTTTATTCCAAGTTCACATGTCACGAAAGTGTAGGCATATTAGTGTTAGTACACAGTTGATGATTTCTTGAATGGTATCTGTACCAAATACAGGTGTAACTAATAAATATGAACTAAAATATATATTGATCAGAATCAGAAAAATGAGATTCATGATGGTTGCTTAAAATCTATTTCACTCAGGGTGGAGCTAATAGCAGCAGTGCGACCGGCGTCGAGTGCGCGTGATTAGACGCTGTCTCGAGCCAGAAAGACGTTTATTGGGAAAACAAAAGTGAATAATGATTAACGACGGGCATGATACAAATACACACAATGGCAGCGCACCAGCAGTATGAACCATAGGTCAGGACAGTGATAATAATCACCGACAAACTACATATAAATACATGTGTTAATGACGTGAGTATCATGGTGAGGGTGTAATGAGTAATAGGCTAACAAGGGGGCGTGGCGATAAACAAGGGAGTTAACACGAGCACGTGGCTGGGCGGAACTACGTGGGTCCGGAATCGATGGGACGCGCCATGATGTAAGCAGTTTGTTTTTAACTCGGATCTCAGACTTCTCAGAAATAAGCACGCATTTCTGTAACAGTAATGAATATGAGGAAAGTAAAAATGTCAGCACTGCTGCTGAGGAATTCATGATGTATGCTTTTACATATGTGGGTACATTTGGATGGGTTCACTGTTTATTTTTGGTAGAAATTTCTGTGTGTGTGTGTGTGTGTGAATCAGAAAAGTGTATGATTGTGTATACTGTTGCTGTGAGATGCAGGTGTGATTGGATATTGATCCAGACTGCAATGTCACTGTGCAGCAGGCTGATACACACACACACACACACACACACACACACATTGCAGAGCATCTCTCTCTTTCACTCTCCCTCTCTCTCATACACACTCTGACACAGACACACTGCAGAGCGTCAATACATGTGCCTACAGACAAGGCAGCTCATTTAACCAGCTGTGAATCAATTTCTACAACATGGTGCTTATTAAAATCCCTCACACATCCTCTACTGGATTGTCCTTTGATCACAACTTATTATTCTTTCTAAAGTTTCATCTGGACAAACAAGCCTTGTCTCACATGCAAATTGACTTGGAATG
This sequence comes from Brachyhypopomus gauderio, assembly GCF_052324685.1. Taxonomy (NCBI): domain Eukaryota; kingdom Metazoa; phylum Chordata; class Actinopteri; order Gymnotiformes; family Hypopomidae; genus Brachyhypopomus; species Brachyhypopomus gauderio. The sequence continues at coordinate 1,325,559 of NW_027506890.1, forward strand.
TACCATTCCATATTGTTACAGACATGACTGTGATGTATGTTACATTTTTGATCAAAGCTGTTTCTCATAATACTTAATAAGTAACAAAGCTCTTTAGTTGAATGTCTCCAAGAACACCAGAACATATTTTGGAACCTCATGCACACAACCTCTCTCTCTCTCTCTCTCTCTCTCTCTCTCTCTCTCTCTCTCTGACAGATTGTGGTTATTAATTAAAATTGGAAGCGTGCTTCATGATATTTGAGGATCTGCAGCCTGTCAGCGTACCAGACGTGGGAGGGTAAACATTAGACCGTTGTGGGCACACACTTCTGGAGATGATCTTAATAAAGAAGGGAGTGAGAGAGGAAGGGGCGGGGGCACACTGGGGTCGCAGGTTTCCTATTGGCCGTAACTTCATTAGAGGAAAAAAAAAATTGCAGGCCATTAGAGCTACCAAATGGACGTTCTTTTTATTGAGCGCTGTGCTTTTATGATAATTTAATAAGCGTTATTGCCCCGGCAGGCTGTGGAGACCTCTGAGCAGGGGAGGATGGAGATGGAGTGTTTCCACGGTGACTGAGTGCCATCCCACCTGGTAGCCTCTTTCACCGTCACAATGCTTTTCCAGACATTCTGAGTGCAAATCTCGCTCAGTATCAAAAGAAAAGTCTTTCAGATTTGTTTTTGATGCAGTCCAGTACTCTCACAGAATCCAGAAACTTTGCCAGTGCAACCCCCCCTTATAAATGTTGATTAATGTTGTTTAATAATGATGATTAATTATTTAATGAAATCTCAATTAATTTAATTGTTTCATAAATTATGAGGCTGATGAATTCCGCCTGTACTTTAACAGCGAGCAAATAGAACGCAGATGGCTTGTCAATCTCGGAGACATAAACCAGACAGTACATTAAGCCCACACCATGTGCGGGAACGGCAGGAACACTCCCCTGCTGACCCATTTAGGCTCTGTCCACTAACACACTTGATTAGAAACTATAAGGTTAGTGATGCCCATTAAAAGCCGGGAACTGTGCAGGAACCCACCTAGCAATAAACCCACAACCACTCTGCGGAAGAAAGACCACGGTAAGAGGAACGAAGCACTTCTCACGCAGTTGCTGCTTGGAATTGAAGATACCGCCTGCTTCCAGAGAAAGGCTTCATAAATCGATCAGCAGAGAGCATTCTAGGCTAACTGTTACTGCCTACCGCAGCAAAACATGCCAAAACCAAACAGCAATCCTTACTGGAGGTGTTTGGATTATTTTAGTTGGTGGACTTATACAGCAATGATCTTGTTGAACTGATTTTGCTGTGTGTTGTTGAGCTTGTGATAAATTTGTAAGTTGCACGGTCAATTCCATGCTCCAGAGTTAAACTGGTCTCTCTTTCTTGTGTGGGTCTACACAGTACACTAGATGTTCATGTATTTACAATTAAATTAGAGCCCAAAATTTTGTCTTTGCACCTCCGGTACATTTCTGTTTCCTAACTGTGCTGGTGTTCTGAGAGCATTAACTATGTAGGTTACAGGTAACCCTGAATTCCCTGAACTCTTTCAAAAGGTAAAAAAAATTAATTCCGCTTAATTTGTTCAACAAAATTATGTTTTACATTTCTGGCTTTAAATATTCATTTAAAATACAAACTGCTTACTGTATTTGGTGCTATAACAGTTTGAAATTTTTAACTGTTATTTTAAATTTTTAGTTTTATATTTTTTTTAGGTACAACGAGGCATTTAAATATTTGTGGTAATAGAATGTTTTCAAATGGATTACCATTTTCAAATGTAGTCCACATTAAACATACTTTATGAAAAAAAATATTTAAAGTAATTTAACTTACACATGACAGTTCACTGACTCTGACTCTGACTGTGGTCATGATCAACTGGAATAAATGAACAGGAAATGTAAATTTTTGCTAAAAGGTTTCCACGAATTTCATCAATGCAGTCATTTCATCAATACATATACATTTACTCAGAATAAGATAGAAATTAATGCATTTCCAAGTAAAAGCATGCAACACACACAGAGATGCAATTACCATCTGCAAGGCTTGAAATATCCAGTGATTATAAAATGCAAGCTTATTATATCTGCAAAGATAGAATCTTACGGCCGCGGCGGCTGTGTTGTGTCATAAAGATTCTAATCACAGGCCCGTAGCCAGGGGGGATCGAAGGGTCCCCCCCCCCCCAAATCTAATCTCACTAGTGATTTTGAAAAGTTGGCAACCTTGCTTAAAATTAATAATATGTTTAAATTAGTGGTGGGCCGTTAACGGTGTTCGTTAATTTGATACTCTTATCGGGCGATATAAAAATTATCGCCGTTAATCTATTCTGGGTTGGGAACTGGGTCAAAATGGGTAAGCAAACTATGATGACTTTCAACTTGATAGTTTAGCTCGGCTGTATTCCTAACCAAATTGCACAGTAGGGGCGAGAACGAGTTTTCAAACCTCTGAATTACAAATCGTACGTGTGTTTACATGGATGCAGCCACGAAGTCGCCAGGTTTGCTTCATGGAAAATTAATTTTTAGGAACGTAAAGTGTTACCGGAGCGCAGCTTGGAGCGGTCGTTTTCTGCATGGTCCTAGCGCTACATTCGTCGCTATTTAAATATTTCTTTTTTAACCGGTAAAACTGCAGAGGACCAAAACCGGCTTTTGAAAAAGTCCCCCCCAAATTACGTCCGTGAGGTTAAATGTACTAAATGTTGGCTTACATTTCAAATATCATGTTTAGCTGAATAAACATGTTATCAACCCCTTTTAATGTACAGTATGTAGGCTTACAAATTCATGTTTAACCGAATAAACCATTGAACATGAGTAGCCTACATTATATTGAGCATGTTTTTTTTTCTTCAAGTATCAAAGTAGAACAGCTTTCTCAAGCAGTCATTGATGCATTTTGGAAACAGGAGATGAGCCTCTGGTCTAATGCACCCTCTGTATTAAGAAACCCTATCTCAAAAACTGACTTTTAATCATTACTTGGGTAGCACGCATATGAGCCATTTTAATATAGATTAATCTAGATTAATTTCAAGATTTCAGTGAGATTAATCTAGATTAAAAAAATTAATCTATGCCCACCCCTAGTTTAAAATAAAAGGTTTGAAGTGCGCTCGTGTATTTAGGGGGCATTGGAGTAGAGAGCCAAATGAAGTCCACTTTTGGGGGAAAAGATCCCCCCCATCACAATGCTGGCTACGGGCCTGAATCATGGTGCTTAGTAAACTTCAGTAAATATTCTTTACATGGGATGTCGATTATAGGTGCTAATTATGAGGACGTATCCTGTAGAAATGTGGACGGTCCTGCCATAACGCCACCGCTCCTGCATAGCTGCTCGTGTAGAGCCTGAGAGGGAGAGTTACTCTGTGCTCCAGCCTCGTCTGAGTGGGAGAGTTACTCTGTGCTCCAGCCTGGTCTGAGAGGGAGAGTTACTCTGTGCTCCAGCCTGGTCTGAGAGGGAGAGTTACTCTGTGCTCCAGCCTCGTCTGAGAGGGAGAGTTACTCTGTGCTCCAGCCTCGTCTGAGAGGGAGAGTTACTCTGTGTTCCAGCCTCGTCTGAGAGGGAGAGTTACTCTGTGCTCCAGCCTGGTCTGAGAGGGAGAGTTACTCTGTGTTCTCGCCTCGTCTCCTGGAGCTTCTATTAGCAGGCTATCGATCTGCAGCCATTTCCACTGCTTCCTGCTGACATTATCATTTCCCAGAATGAACGAGGGAGAGAGAGAAAGAGAGACAGACAGACACACACACACAGATATAGAAACAGACAAAGAGCGAAGTGCAGTAATACATACGGGATTATTCAGGGTAATTTAAATAATGCCTGTGCATTTTGGGTGGTAAGAGGAAAGAGGAGCTCTGTGAACTATCACTGCTCAGTTGGTGATGAGATAAACCAAACCCACAAGGCAGAGGAACCACTAACGCATGGTTGGCAAGAGAAGAGTCCACGGCTTTTACTCCAATTCAGTTACAGATGAATTTGTGTAATCTATGTTTGCTGGTAAAATAGTTGAGTGGTAGACAGATACACAAAAGCCTTCTTAAAAGATAAACATAAATAAATCAAATAAAAAGGATTCAGACGGGACCCTGAAGGCTTTGATGTGGAAGAAACTTTGCTGTAAAAACAGCTTGTTCTCTTTCCTCTTTTTTCTCTTTTCATTTTTGACCATTTTAACGTAGAGCTAGATTGTATGTGTCAAGCAGATCGAGAGGAAAAGAGAGACAGAACTGTCATGCTAATTGTTACATGATAAATGTTAATTACTCAATCTTTAATTACAGAAAATGATTATTTCCACCACATATAAGTGGAAGACTCTTACACACACACACACAAATACACACAGTATTTAGTTTGATATCCAAGTTTTTACAATTTTATTCCCATATTTGCTACATTACCATATGCATTTACAGACATTTTATATGTAGATAGGAATGCACAACAGATAATGTACTATCACTCCCCACACACATACACAACCAACGCCCAACACATATCACATCCTTTCTCTGTCTCTCTCCTCTCTCTCTCTCTCTCTACTTTCGCCATCCTCTCTCTCTCACTTTTTCTCTTTCTCCCTCTCTCCATTTCTCACTCTCTCTCCCTCTCTCTCTCTCTCTGTCTCTCTCTCACTCTCTCTGTACTGGTTGCAGTATAGATCATATGGCACCATAGATAGCCCATATCCATGGCCAGTCAGTCTTTATCAGAGTGATTGTTTGTTTTGCACCCGTTACTGCTGTACTCTGCAATAGTGGACTAATGTCATTGGCTGCATCTTTCTCAATAATCGAGGTTTGTTTGTTCCAGTGGTTTTAAAGTGTTATAATGTGGCTGGTGCTAAAGGTTGGTGCTTTTCGTAAAGTAAGAGGGGGACCTGCTGTCGCAGGGACCTATTTGTTGTTCAGCTCTTAGCCTTGCTGCTCTTGGTAATAGTGAGGGTCACTATTTTTTTATACATCTACTATTTCATTATAAGCAGCCATTAGTCCTTTTTGAACCTTTTAAAAATAATAGAAATGGGCCTTGTATGGCTCTCCCGGAGTTATTTGTCATGTTCCTGCACACCTGTAGGCCACTTTTACGAAATTCATTGTGCATAGTTTTGGCCTAGTGCCACTGGGGGAAAAAAGTAATTTGTGAGCACCCCCCCCCCCCCCCCCCCCCACTCCCAAGGAGAATCTGCTCTATAACCCGTTCACATAAACTGAGCCAAATTCAAATTGGTATTCGAATGTGAATTTATCGTTTAATCGTGTAGAAAGCCCTGCGTGCTTTTGTAGCTCAGTTCATTGACCGAGAGATAATGACTGTTTTAGTCTTTTCCAAGTTTTCTCCCTGGGTTCTGGCCCGGCGGGCCCTGCTCCAGGAGTTCCAGCCACTGCTAGAGCAGCGGCCCTACGGGGGTCACCGGAGCCAGGTGATCTGTACAGGGCAGGAACCCGAGCTGGGAGCTGATGGTGCTGGAGCCCGGGCCAGCAGATGTCCCTAAAGCAGCCGCCGGTTCATGAATGCAAATGTTGAACCATGTGGGCTTAGGCAGTGCTGTCTCACCCCACATGCTGGAAAAAAGACATTTCTCCTTTTGTTGGAAATCTTTATATCGCGTATGGGCTTGATATTTAACCAGGGGCAGATTTAATTATTCGGGGGCTAAAGGGAAAGGCAGGGGCATTCCCTATCCCACTTCTCATGCTTTTCTATACAGATTAGTCTGAACAATCAGGCCTACTTGTAAGAACAACCTTATCATTGGTCCCTGAAGCACTGTGTTTAAGTTCTTCCACAAAGGCATTCAGGCTGTAGGCATTTCATTTGTAGGAAAAAATATGCTTAGAAAACATAAAGAATTAATAATAATAAAAACATAAACAAACTACTAAATTCGTGCTGTGGCCAGTGGCAGTAGGAACAGTGTTAGCATATCTGTCCAAGAAGCTGGTGGAGGAGAATGATAACTGGAGTGCCCACATCACCACGCGGCCTGTACCAGCACCTGCTGGATCAGAGGTTATGAAGGTGGTGTTCAGAGCTCAGCGCCAACATTTTGCCCCTCCGTCTTTCCGTACAGTTTTTCTACACTACTTGATTGACCATTTAATTAACCGTTCACGCATTCACTGTTAATGCTTTGTCATACAAAATCATTTCACTGTATTGCAGAACACTACAAGTTTGCCTTGCAGACTTTGTTAGTACATTTGTCAAGCATCAGTTCTGAGTGGATCAACCACATGGAACAGTCCATTATTTCCTGGTCGAACGGGGGGGGGGGGCTGACGGACCTAAAATAACCATAAAAGGGACCCTTGGGTGCTTAGCCCCTTAGGGCCCTAGCTGATCATCAGTCTTTGTTTGATGGTATTCTAGCCTTGTATTTTAGGCCTACACTGCCTTTCTGAACACTGTAAAGCAAAACCTTTTTTATTTGTGAATTAAAATTACTGTGTAATATAATTAAATAGTGTAAACAGGATCTGATGTACCACAACTTGTTATGACTCTGATCTGAGGTTTGTTCAAGACTCGTTCTTGCAACTGAGTACTTGATAAGAAAATATCTTAAATTAATAATGATGCAAAAATCCTTCCCTGTATTACTGTCCACACAGACAGAAACTTTGTAATATCTTCTCAGAGGTGTTGGACATGTAAGTTTTTAATGACCAATCTTTATTATTTCTGTGTGTTATTTTGCTCAGATACAGCATTTACATGTAAATGATCATAACATTTTTCTCAATTTGTCTTTTGAAATAATATCCAAGTAAGTCAAATATGTTAAGAATCAGTCATTGACTGTTCTAACTTGATTGTTCTAATTTAGATATTTGGCCAGTGTTCATTAATTATATTCTTCATATTCAACATTCATTACCATGAATGTAGAATGAATGAATGTGGCAAGAGTCCTTTACCTCGTATGTAGGCAGAGTTTTCCAGGGGGTATAGGCTTTCAAATTAAATTAAATACATACATTTAAAACATCAGTCTCTGAAATAATCATTATTATTCCTTTTGTTGCATCTCTCATATATTTAAAATGAAAAATGAATGTTAACATTGTGGATAACATTACAAAAGCGATTATGTATGAACTTAGGTACGAGGTTCACAGGTAACTTAGGAAGCACAGGTAAGCACAGCCCCACTAAAAATTTAAGCAACTCAAATTATGTTGCCCATTTTCATCATGTGGTTTTGCCCATATGTAAAAAGGAGCATTTTTGATCAATAAAAAGACAACTGAGCCCAGAACCCATGATGGTTCATACATCTTGTATCGGGCGGTACCCTGATAAGACTTTAATCAAATATATATATACTATATATTTATACTGTGTTGACTTCAACCAACCACATTGAAATCAGATCACTGTTTAGTTCAAAAAATGGAAATCCACTTGTATCATCTGTCCACCATCTTTACCTAACCGCATTTACACCTGGTTGTTTTGCATATTTTGTATCTAGATTGTATCCTGATTTCAACCACATGCATTTACACTAGTGGAAAAAGCCACCTGCTGTTCATCTTTTGTTTTTTTGTTGTATACAGACAACAAAAAACATTTGAAATTTGAAACTTTAAATGTACATGGCGTTTCTCATTTTCCTACACTTAGATGGAGTCAAGAACTTTGGTGTTTCCATGGTGAGGCGGTTCCTGGGTGGTTACATCATGTGATGTGAAGAGGGAGAGAAGTTTGGGTTGCCAAATGTAGTCGAGAGCCATGGGTTATTTACATTTATATGACATCTGGTTTAAATGCATCTCAGACCACCTCCTGGAGTGCTTTAAGTGATTGGATTTAAATCTGCTTTTAAATGCACTGGGTTCTCATTTTATCATAATGTCTATCTGGATATAACTCCAACACTCAAGACTCGTGAAACAACCACGGGTAACTGAGACGTAATAGCATTTGAGGTATGTGGCCGCTGATTACTTTATAAAAGTCCTCTGTGCTGGTGGACCCATGTGTATGGGTCCTGACATTAGACAGCTTACTGGGCTGGGTGTATAGTGCTGTTAGTGTTTGCACTCTCAATGAACACGGCAGTTTGTCTGTGGTAGGACTGGGGGCTTAGTGGTTTATCAGGGAATGTACTGAAACAGAAAGAGTTTTAAATCTATTATCGTATAATCAACCGCAGTGCCACATGTCTCCCATGAGAGTCTCTTTAATCTACTGTCCATAATGTGCAGACCTTTGGCAGAACTGCACGAGGTCTTTTCTGTTCTTATTTACCTGCGAGTCAGAGATAAGGCAAGCAAAGGTTAGTTGTTTTTCTTGGATATTGATGTCTGAGCATTCAAGTGTTTCTTTGGTTTGAATTAAACTGGCCCTGGAAGCTGTTGGTGCAGGTGAAGGGATGGAGGAAGGTTTCATCATTATAATAAGAGGTGTTAGAGGGAGCTCTATAGATTGGAACATGTGATTATGAGTGTTTATGATAGCCTTGGAATCTAATAGTAATATTGTGGTAAATGTCCACAGTCATACATGTACTTTCACGATTCCCAGTCATTTATCTCTATCTGCCTTCAATGTGCTTGTACTAGGGAAAGACAGATCCACACTGGCATTGGTGTGCATTTTAAAGCAGATTTGTGGCAGTAACCTGGCTTCTTGATTGATTGAAATATGTTGTGACTTTCTGGGTTTTCTTTCATTGGCTTGTGCTTTCTTTGTCTGCAAGGTCCTGGGTTCTTTGGAGTAGAGTGTTCAAAGGGGGCGGAGTTTTCCTGGGATTGCAATATGACTCACACTCTGCTGCTAGCTATAATGCAGGAGCTAACATATAGAGACTAAAACTGTTTTGAATATCTGGAGCTTCTTACGGTTTCTTCTATAGAGTTCAGAACGCGGCTGCAAGGGTTCTGACCCGCAGGAGAAAGAGAGATCATATTACACCTGCACTCCACTCACTGAACTGGTTACCTGTCAGTTTTAGAATAGATTTTAAGGTTCTAGTCATGGTTTTTAAATGTCTTCATGGTCTTGCCCCTTTTTACCTCAGTGAAATGATGGTTAGATATGTTCCAGTCAGGTCTCTCAGGTCTTCAAACAGTAATCTACTGGTGATTCCTAAAAGCCGATTAAAGATTGGCGAGGGTGCTTTTAGCCACTATGGCCCAAAGCTCTGGAATTGTCTTCCTGAAGAGCTCAGAGGCATTTCATCCCTGCATAGTTTTAAGAACAGTCTCAAAACATTCCTGTTTAGATCCGCTTTTAGTTAAGAAACTCTCAATCTTATTTACTTTATTACATTATGTTGTCTATTATTTTCTAAATCTAATTATCTTAATAGTTTTATCTTATTTACTTTACTTTTTATTATCTTATTTACTTTACTTTTTTACTTTTTATGTTATTTTAATATTTTTATCTTTAATTTCTTTTAACATTTTCTTTAAAAGAAATTCCTTTTAATGTTTCTTTTTATTTATACTGTAAAGCACTTTGAGTTGCATGTATTTATGAAAGGTGCTATATAAATAAAGATTATTATTATTATTATTATTATTATTATTATTATTATTATTATTATTATAGGTCATCTGAGTGAAGATTAGGTCTTACATTGTCCTTTTCTTTTTAGTTCCTTTGGTCAGTCACTTCTGCTCTACATACATTTACTGAAGCTTAACCAAGATCAACTTCCAGTTGCATCCTTGTTTATTCTCATTTACTTTTCTAAATGAAATGTTCCTTTATTGCTTTCTTGTATGTAGGTTAGGTATTTTCCCCAGAGCATTTAATTTGAGCTTATTTTAAATAATTAAACTTTTTGAAAAGTTTTTGAACACTTCCATGCCTTTGCTTTGCTTCAGTGAACATAATATCTTGAGTCAATAAATCTAAAACTCCTAATTAGATGAATTACCTCACCTCACATTTGAATGTAAGATTATTTCGTTTATTCCTCTATATATTTTCTCATTAGGTTAAATTAACTCACTTCATTATATGATTAATTGTGCTTCATGAATTAAACTCTTTCTTAACCCTTTAATTAACCACTACACTTCCATGCCTCTCTCTTATAGTTACATATCTTTCACACTAGTTTCAATCAGGTTGCTGTATAGCTCACATTAGTTATTGGATTATATGCCTTTAAATTAATTACTGCATCAAAGTTAGACCTTAGTTAGTTAGTAGTTAACCTACATGCCATTATATTTTAGTTTCTCATTATCATCCTTACATGGAAAGGACACTGGAGGCATCGTCTCCATTAATTGTATTGCTAAATTATTAACACTAATAAAGATTTCTAAAGTGAAGCCCATTATGAATTACATCCCACCTTTATCAAGCAATTGAATAAATTATTTAATTGGCTGTTGAGAATGATGAATAGCAGCATAATTTGTAAAGAGTTCTCATCAGAGATCCTCTGCAGAGGTCCCTAATGGCCAGCAAGCCTCTTTCATCCATAGGGGCTCATTCACCTGTAGGAAATGAACCCTTTCCAACCACCTTTAAATGGTAATTATGATAATCATGTTTTTTAAGCTCAGAGATAGCAGCAAAACCCAAAGCTCATTACAGTGTAGAGAATAAGCTGAAAGAGATAATGGTCAGTGGAAGAAACACTCAGGGACTCGTTAACGTTCCTGTACTGCTCCTGTGTTGGGCCTGGCTTGTTTGTGGTGTTTCACTGTAGCTTCATAATCAAGGTAAAGTTAATTATCGCTAAATAGGGAAACTCATGTGGTCACAGTGCATGGTGTATAATAATAATAATGGTGTGTTATAATAAAGCATAACAGCAATTTCAGTGCATAAAATAAGACACTGTCCTTATCACCTACTGGTTTTAATCTTTCATATGATGACAGGAACCATTTCATCTCAGGAATCACCATTAAACAAGTATTGAAGGACCTGAGTGTGTTGGTTTGTAGAGCTGCAAAAGCTCAGGGTGATCAATTGGGGGCCAAGGCCATGAGCAACTAAATATGAGAAGAAGAATTTTATAGTTCATTTGCTGAGAAATGGCAAGATGATGTAATTGACAGAGAATGGATGTATGCTGAATGTTTAGCAAGACTAAAGACTCTTGCCGCTGCATTTTGAATAAGCTCCAATTGATTTAAAGTTTTAACCAGGCAAGCCAGCAAAAAAGGGCATTACAGAAATCTAAGCATGAGGTTATGAACCGCTCGACAGTTTCAGCGTCCTTGAGGCTAAGTGTGGATCCAAGTCAACATTACTTGATGAAAAGCACTTCTAGTACGTGACCAAATATGCAATGGAGACATTCTGCCCAGACTGCAGAAGCATTTTTCATAACAAACTCTAAGGACTTACCAACAGAATTTCAGTTTTATCGGGATTTAATTTAAGAAAATGGAAATTCAGATTATTATCAGATTATTTACGCATTTACAGAGGAAGGTGGCAAAGCTGTGGAAGACAGAGGGTGGAGATCAATTTGTGTATTGTGAGCATAGCAGTGCAACTAAGGCAATGCTGTTGAATGATCTGGCCAAGAAGAATTCATATGGTGAAAATCAGGATCCTCGGGGGACACCTTGAGTAGCGGAGTGGTAGAGGACTTATGTTTACCCTTCGGAATAAAGTGGGGCCTAGCAAAGTAAGGAAAGATGTGAACTAAATGAGTTGAACCACAGATGCCTGTAGAGGAAAGGCAGGCAAGGACAATGTCATGACTAATGATGTCACGACTAAAGGCAGTGCTGAGATCTAGAAGAATTAGAATGTTTATGGCACCAGTGTCGGCACATGGGAGCAGATCATTAACTTTCACCAGAGTAGTCCGAGTGTGACGTTGGCTAGGTGGAGGAGGCCGGACACAAGCGTGAATCTTAGAATGATTTAATGGAAGAACAAGTAAAAACACTACAAATGTACAAACATCTAACACACACAAAGTGAACAATATAGAAAGCAAAAACCAGATAACCCTGACAAATCATTAAACAAAGACCTAGAATCAAACAGCATTTCCATCAAAACACCAGAAGTACTGCACAAAGACTTATGAACAATGACCAACACAGAGAAGACGAAACACAAGGTTTAAATACAAGACTAACCAGTGGACTAAACTAGAAACAGGTGACAACAATTATAAGGGGTGTGGCTACAAATGGGGAACACATAGAACACCAAAACAAGCAGAACACAACAACAAGACTGACAGGTGGGGCGGAGGTGAACATCAGACCACAAAGGATTACATAATATGTGTAGTGATAGAGCTTTGCAATTGGCAAGTTATGACTTATTCCAGCGATTTGGGAACAAATGGTAAGTTAAAATTGGTCTATAGTAAGAGTATTCATGAGGGTCAAGGCAGGGTTTCTTCAGAATTGGCGTCATTGCTGCCACTTTAAGGGTCTAAAGGAACAAAGCTTCTCTCAAAGGATTTGTTAATGAGATTGGCAATTGGGCTGGGGATATCGGAGAAGCAGACTTGAAGAATATAAGTTGGGGAAGCGTCTAGTAGGCAAGTGGAGGAGTAAGATTTTGAGATTAGTTCAGAGACAGGATTGGTAGAAGAGAAATGGGTCAAGGGGTAGTCAGGGTGTTTTAGTTCTGAGTTAACAGAGGATGAGGGTGAGGACACGTGGGCAGTACTGATGAATTATATTGATTTTGTCATTGAAAGGTAGGCTTCACGGTTTCTGTGCCAGGGGGCTTTAGAATTTTGTTTAAGGTAGCAATGAGAATTTTGGGCCTGCAGCTGCCTGTTCTAATAACGGGAAAAATAAGAAGTGTGTGCGTCATTGAGAGCAGAGCTTTTGTAGGCGGTCACAATAGGCCCATGAGATGAACAATAGGCCGCATGATGAGCAAGATGGCCGACTGACTTCAAAAAGCTCCAAACGCATGCCAGCAGCTCATAGGATGAGGGAGAAACCACGGAGCCGTGTGAATGGATGGAATATTATGGGTATTAGAGACAAGGTTGTTAGAGGAGGAAAGTACGTGGTCAGAATTGGAGGAATTAAAAATGCTATTCATATTAAAAGACTGCAAGTATCTCAGACAGGCAGCAGGATTGATAGCTTTGGTATTACAGAATGATCTGAGATTTCTATTGCAAGTTGGAATAGAATAGAATAGAATAGAAAAGAGAATAAGAGATTAAAATCAATGAGAAAATGATCAGACAGATTTACCTGACAGCCAGTGACAGATATAGGTCAGAATTCTATCTAGGCCAGTAGAATAAATGTCATTAGTGGGAAAATCAACGTATTGAGTAACGTTAGAACAGCCATGAGATCACTAGTATGAGAGAAATGAATATCAACATGAACGTTAAAATCCCCAAGCCAAATTACAGCAAGACGTATAAAAACATCAGACAGAAAACATGGCCGACCTTTCTCATCATTGCTAACACCTGCCTTTTCCTCCAGCCGCTCATTTGAAACAATCTGTGAAGATGGTGGGTAAAATGTCTCAGTATTCACTCAATCTTTACTAAAATAAAATACTGAAGCAGATTAATGACTGATGTCTGCATCTGGTGGTCTAGTCCTGCTTTCAGGCCTTACCGAACACTCCTGCTGAACTTCATGTTGTAAAAGCATGTTACCGAAAACCCAGATCAAACAAAAATACATATAATTCTATAAAACTGCCGTCTAAAGCAAATTAATCCTGTTTGAAATCATGAAACTCCATTGAAGACAATATGCTGTGCTATTTCTAAATGCTGTTGTCCTTGAACCTAAGTTGGACTATTTACAGAATGTGTTTGCCCCATCTCTGTCGGTGGATAATTACTAAGGTGTGCCATATAACTGCTTTAGTTTGTCTGAAATCAAATATCATTTCCTTGGTTTTACTTGCATATGCCCTCAGGAAGGTATCCCTGCATGAACTGGTAAAATAGTCTCAAATGCAGCCAGAGAGGCAAGTTTGGAGTTAATACTCAGATCCATCACCTTACCCTCCAATAATGAGGCTGGAATGTGTTAAATGCACTAGAATCTATGAACACCATCTTTATAAGGCCTGTTAAGCTATTCAAAGAGTGTGTGGAGCATTGTGAATATACGCTTGCTTATAAGCCAACTAATGTAGTTATTAGCTTATTAACTCAGTGTCCCAGAACATTTCGTTAGAACCAGAATGAAAGCAACTAGTTGCAGATTTTAGAGAGAATAATATAGGCCACAGGTATAAACAGATGCATATTCATCAAACGGGGAAATAGCCCTTTTTCAAAGGTATTCTGCAATATTCTCTGGAAAGTTATAAACCAACCCATGTCAATCCCCACAGTTTGACTGCTAATGCCACCAGGACCTTTAGATTCACTTTTATTTATGATTTTAGAGTCATCGTTTTATTCATTATGTCATGACAACTAATGTGAACATCAATAGCTGGACCTCCTTTAGTCACTTCAACAGCTGTAATGTGTAGCCAGTCCTGCCATAAAAATGAATGAATCTGAACAAGCAAGGTCGTTAGCACATGGACGTTATAGTGTTTAGGTTTATAATGTGTAATAAACTTTAATCCCTATACTTGTGATTTGATATCGTGATTTAGGAGTTTGTTCAATGCTGGTGTAATCCAGGGTTCTTTCTCTTTACTTTGGTATCATTGATTCCCTCAGTAGAGTTCACTAAAGCATCTCAGAGTGTGTGTGTGTGTGTGTGTGTGTGTGTGTGTGTGTGTGTGTGTGTGTGTGTGTGTGTGTGTATTTTCAGAACAAACATGTAATGACTACATGGGACAGAGGCCCCTGATCCCTGCCAGCAGGCTAGTGTGCCCACACGCAGCACGGGCACACGTCACAGCCTTCACGTGTGCAGGATGTCACGGCATGTGTTAGAGCTGGTGTTGATTCAGCAACCCCCAGATAAGATCTACCACAGACGCTTTTACTCTCTCCCTCTCTGTATCTGTTTCAGACACTCTCTACCTCACACTCCCTCTCTGTCTCTGATTGTCACTCTGTATCTCACACTCTGTCTCTGTTTCAGTCTCTCTCTATCTCGCACACTGTCTCTGATTTAGTCACTCTGTATCTCACACTCTGTCTCTGATTCAGTCACTCTATATCTCACACTCTCTGTCTCTGATTCAGACACTTTATATAGGTCAGTGTTCTATATAGGCCAGTAGAATAAATGTCATTAGTGGGAAAATCAATGTATTGAGTAACGTTAGAACAGCCTTGAGATCACTAGCAAGAGAGAAATGAATATCAACATGAACGTTAAAATCCCCAAGCCAAATCACAGCAAGACGTATAAAAACATCAGACAGAAAACATGGCCGACCTTTCTCATCATGGCTAACACCTGCCTTTTCCTCCAGCCACTCATTTGAAACAATCTGTGAAGATGGTGGGTAAAATGTCTCAGTATTCACTCAATCTTTACTAAAATAAAATACTGAAGCAGATTAATTACTGATGTCTGCATCTGGTGGTCTAGTCCTGCTTTCTGGCCTTACCGAACACTCCTGCTGAACTTCATGTTGTAAAAGCATGTTATCGAAAACCCAGATCAAACAAAAATACATATAATTCTATAAAACTGCCGTCTAAAGCGAATTAATCCTTTTTGAAATTATGAAACTCCATTGAAGAAAATGTGCTGTTATTTCTAAATGCTGTTGTCCTTGAACCTAAGTTGGACTATTTACAGAATGTGTTTGCCCCATCTCTGTCGGTGGATAATTACTCACTAAGGTGTGCCATATAACTGCTTTAGTTTGTCTGAAATCAAATATCATTTCCTTGGTTTTACTTGCATATGCCCTCAGGAAGGTATCCCTGCATGAACTGGTAAAATAGTCTCAAATGCAGCCAGAGAGGCAAGTTTGGAGTTAATACTCAGATCTATCACCTTACCCTCCAATAATGAGGCTGGAATGTGTTAAATGCACTAGAATCTATGAACACCATCTTTATAAGGCCTGTTAAGCTATTCAAAGAGTGTGTAGAGCATTGTGAATATACGCTTGCTTATAAGCCAACTAATTTAGTTATTAGCTTATTAACTCAGTGTCCCAGAATATTTCGTTAGAACCAGAATGAAAGCAACTAGTTGCAGATTTTAGAGAGAATAATATAGGCCACAGGTATAAACAGATGCATATTCATCAAACGGGGAAATAGCCCTTTTTCAAAGGTATTCTGCAATATTCTCTGGAAAGTTATAAACCAACCCATGTCAATCCCCACAGTTTGACTGCTAATGCCACCAGGACCTTTAGATTCACTTTGATTTATGATTTTAGAGTTATCGTTTTATTCATTATGTCATGACAACTAATGTGAACATCAATAGCTGGACCTTCTTTAGTCACTTCAACAGCTGTAATGTGTAGCCAGTCCTGCCATAAAAATGAATGAATCTGAACAAGCAAGGTCGTTAGCACATGGACGTTATAGTGTTTAGGTTTATAATGTGTAATAAACTTTAATCCTTATACTTGTGATTTGATGTAGAGGTGTCTTCAACTAAGGATTTTTATAGTCGAATCTGAATCGTCAGATTTTCCCTTTAGTCGACTAATAGTCGAATCAGGTTTTTATTTCTAGAGCATCTTATACGGAATCCCGTTCTCATTCAGTACATTTTTCCACTTCAAAGTAAAAACCTAAAACACTCAGATAAATGAACAAACATGGTAGGTTGGCTTTATTCAGCTTTTATTTATTTATTTATTTACTTATTTATTTTTTGTGACGTGGGCGTCGGAGAGACGGACGAGACACGAGTCCAAAGATTTACGCACACTCACTTTTATTATTCGCACAGGTATTGCGCAATAAGCGCACGAGTAACATATACACGGCACACAATGTGCAGACTTAGACAACAACGAGCACAGGACACTGCGCGAGCGCACATTAAATAGACAAACCACATTAGCCCCATGTGATCACGAGACGATTCACAGGTGAGACTTATTAATCACACGACATAACCCCAACCACAAATATACACTGACGCAGACAAAGCACGTGGACAACGTTGACACACGCCCAAAAGGGAGGGGCCGGGGTCCTCAACGTGACAGACGCCCCCTCCAAGGGCACTACCCGTCCCGGGGTTTTGGTACACAGACGGGAAGACTCACAAACATTGGGACTGACAAACACGTAACAGGCGCCAGGCTCCTCGCCAGGAGGAGAGCGAGCAGGGGAGAGAGGTCCGGAGCTGCTGGTACTGCGTTGGGCAGTCCTCCTCCTGCCTTTGCTGCGAACCCTCCACCAGGTGCAGCGCGGCGGGCAGACGTGCCCGGTGCAGCGCCGCGGCGGGCAGACGTGCCCGGTGCAGCGCCGCGGCGGGCAGACGTGCCCGGTGCATCGTCGTGGCGGGCAGACGTGCCCGGTGCTCCTCCCTCGGTCTCCATACGCTCCTCTTCATCCTCCAGGATCCCCTCCATGGACTCTACCGGGCTCTCTCCCTGGGAATAGTCCATTGAGCTAGCCCTGGAGGGTCTGGAGGACGCGTTCTCGCCGGGAATCCTCCGCCCCTTCACAGTTCCCACAGAGGAGGGAAGGCTCTCCTCCTCTTCCTCCGTGTAGGAGCCCTCCTCCTCCGTGTAGAGGTCGCTGTCCGCGACCTCGGACACTCCCGAGCCCACGGACAGAGGATAGCCGTCTTGCTCCTCCTCCTCCCCGCCTTCCTCTGCGGAGGGAGTGGGACCTACGGGCGGAGGGAGGTAGTCTTCTTCCTCCGACTCCTCCTCCTCCTCTTCCCCATAGTCGACGGTAGACGCGTCGCACTCGGATGGAGGGCAATCGTCTTGCTCCTCCTCACCGTAGTTTACGGTAGACGCGTCGCATATCGAGGGGGGGTAACCCTCCTCGTCGTCGTCCTCCAGCTCCTCCTCCTCGGAATCTTCCGCCCCGAACTCGCTCTCTGGGGTGGACTCGGTAGCACCGATGATGCAGGAGCCCACCCTCAGAGGCGAGAGGGCGCGGGAAGGAGACGGGTGTCTGGCTAGCCAGCCCTTCACTGCCTCCTGGCGGAAGACCACCGCCCACTCGGGACTGGAGGTTTCCCGAGCCAACCTCAGCAGGTCGGCACACAGCGGGTCCTGTTCCAGCTGTTCCGACGTCGGCGTGACGTCGCCGTGCAGGGGTGAGTCCTCCCTCCCCGCAAGCCCACCCTCTGGGGGCGTCCCTGGCTCGTAGAACTCAGGGACGCTTACCCGTATGGGCGAGAGTCCCCGGGAAGGCGTGGGGTGCCTTTCTCTCCATACCCGTACCGCTTCCTTGCGGTACTCCGCCGCCAACTCGGGAATTGCGGTCTCCTGCACCGCGCACAACATGTAGGCGCAATCGGGGTCAGCCTTCAGTTGCGCCAGAATCGGCGTGGAGTCACGGCGTGGGGAGGGCGATGCGCGGCGATGCCGCTTGCTGGGCTTCTTGCCCTTCTTCGGCTTGGTCTTGTAGCCCGGCATGTTGGTGTCTCAAACGGCTCGTCGTTCTGTGACGTGGGCGTCGGAGAGACGGACGAGACACGAGTCCAAAGATTTACACACACTCACTTTTATTATTCGCACAGGTATTGCACAATAAGCGCACGAGTAACATATACACGGCACACAATGTGCAGACTTGGACAACGACGAGCACAGGACACTGCGCGAGCGCACATTAAATAGACAAACCACATTAGCCCCATGTGATCACGAGACGATTCACAGGTGAGACTTATTAATCACACGACATAACCCCAACCACGAATATACACTGATGCAGACAAAGCACGTGGACAACGTTGACACACGCCCAAAAGGGAGGGGCCGAGGTCCTCAACGTGACATTTTTTATAAAACGTTAGAGAACATTAACAAAAAAAGTCACCATCAGTGCGCAGTGCGCTTATCGAACTTTGTCAGACAGGCACTGTGCAAAATGTCCAAAATATTTTAAATAAAATATGCCTGCCTGAAAATATTAAAACTATTTGCCACACAACAGCAAAAAAAATTATAAGTAAAGGTTCAAGTAACGGGGTCTAAAAAGCAAACAACAACAAAAAATGTTTATAGGCCTACTTGCCGAGACGCACCGCAACGAAACGAGACAACAAGACTGACCGTTTTTTTTTTCCCCTTACCCGTTTTATATGGTATGCCATGTTGGTTGTTGTCGTGTGAAATGAAAGACGTTGATGACATAACTTGCACTTTACTTTGTTTTATTCATCTTTATCTTTTTCAAATATTCCCACACTTTTGAAGTTTTTTAGTAGCCATTATAATCTCGGCAGATGCTGACTATCCTGTAGCGTGTTCAGCTCCGCTCATTTGGATTGTGCAACTGCAGGGTGTAGTAAGAAAGAAGCCTATTATTAATGCGCACACATAATTTAAAAATATTTATTAACAGAAAATAGGATGATTTTATTTGACAAAAGGCTATATACAGTATAAAGAAAACAAAGACATTTCATGTAACAACTAATGCTTTGCAGCATTCTTGGGCACCCCCATGCAGTCAGAATGGTACATGCGACTATGACATTCATAGTCGACTAGGGGGTATAGTCAACTATAGTCGAATCAGCAACTATTGCAGGTCACCCCTAATTTGATGTCTTGATTTAGGAGTTTGTTCAGTGCTGGTGTAATCCAGGGTTCTTTCTCTTTACTTTGGTATCATTGATGCCCTCAGTAGAGTTCACTAAAGCATCTCAGATTGTGCTCTCATATTGGCGTGATATGCGGTGGCCCAAATCTCCATGACGAGGCTTTTGAACAGCACACTTGCTCCATGTGTAAACAGGCACTGCTCTGTGCAGTACATCTCATGCCTCTCACACATCCGTGTGTGTGTGTTGTGTGTGTGTGTGTGTGTGTGTGTGTGTGTGTGTGTGTGTGTATTTTCAGAACAAACATGTAATGACTACATGGGACAGAGGCCCCTGATCCCTGCCAGCAGGCTAGTGTGCCCACACGCAGCACGGGCACACGTCACAGCCTTCACGTGTGCAGGATGTCACAGCATGTGTTAGAGCTGGTGTTGATTCAGCAACCCCCAGATAAGATCTACCACAGATGCTTTTACTCTCTCCCTCTCTGTATCTCTTTCAGACACTCTCTACCTCACACTCCCTCTCTGTCTCTGATTCAGTCACTCTGTATCTCACACACTCTGTCTCTGTTTCAGTCACTCTCTACCTCACACTCTGTCTCTGATTCAGATACTCTGTATCTCACACTGTCACTCTCTCTAATCAAGTCAAGATAGCTTTATTGACATGATGGTACGGAGTACAATATTGGCAAAACACTGAAAACTTTTATGTTTTTTACTTATTTAACATAAAAATATTAGTATTAATAACAACAAAAATGTCAAAAACACATCAGACACCACCAATTATAATAATGATAATAATATGACCTAACATTATTAATGATTAATGACATCTGTCTCTCTTGCCATCTCTTTCTCTCAGTGTCTCTCCAGTTCTATCTCTCTCTCCATCTCTCTCTCTCTCTCTCCCTCTCTCTCTCTCTCTCTCTCTCTCTCTCTCTCTCTCTCTCTCTTTCTCTCTCTCTCAGTCTGCTTCCTCCCTCATGCCTATAATGCATTAGCTTTGCTGGCTGCAAGTTTTTAAGGAGCATTTTGTCAACACGATACACTTTAATAAGATGATTTGATGCAGTGCACAAGTTGTTTGTAACATAATCAGTCAGCGCTTGGTAATATGATGCAGTGATTCTGAGGTAAAACAAATTGTTTTACTCAGAACGAACATGTTTAAAAACACTGTCTTAAATATGAATGCATATACAGTAAATAATACATACTGCAAACAGCCACATATCATAAATAATGCATGTCGCATAAACAAGAAATAATACACATTTCATGGCAAAACAAAATTCAAGCTGAAATCAGCCCAACTGTCAAGAAGTAAATTTGGGAAGTAAAAAATGCACATGAAATAAACTGAGGCCCATTATTATTCCAGTGGGATCTGTGTCTGAAACAGAAGAATGCTTATTTAAACAACTCAATGAAGTGTTTTCTCCAGACCTGAAAATCTCTCCTGAAAGTAAAATCATTTGGTTCATCAAATAGATTGAAAGTAAGAACTACAAGCAAGCAGGTATACACTGGCAACCAAATGTTGTCTGTTTATTTGTGCGAAATTTAGACTAGTGACTACAGCCTTCGGTTTATATACATAATCACTCCAGTAGCCAGACCAGTTTGTGATGGGCAGTACGATGAAGGGTGAGTGTTGGCTGTATTATAGCTGTGAGTGTCAGAACAGGAGACTTGTTTGCACAGAGGAGTCATTAATAATGCAAACCACTGCAGTCGACCGATAGCACTTAACACAGATGCCCATCTCATCTGAGAGACCAGTGAGTGGAGGGGGAGAGGAGGGCTTGATAAATAAAAACAGGTTTACAACCTCCCAAAGTTGTAATGTTCATCAAACACTACTGTACAGACGTACTCCCGTCCAACGACTTAAATCACAATAAAATAACATTTTCTTTATACATTTTTCATCACTGTTTTACCTGATTATTATTGTACATTGAGGTCATGTCTGAGTCTCTCAGTATGCATAATCACAAAATAAGCATCTTGTGCCATTCACAACACTGTGAATAGGAGGATAATATGTGATTAATATATACTAATACATCCTTTTCTGCTGATATATATACATGATGCTTTTCCACCATTTACCTACAGCACTTAATAGCATTATCCTCATGGAGTCTTTGGTAGTCTGCCATCCAATTAGCTTCCCATCATTAACTGACTTTCTGTGAAGTTCCACCTTTTATTCAATTTGAGACTGGTCCCAATCATGCAGGTCACCCTCAAAGTAGATAGTGCGACCCACGAACGGTGTGCTGGCCAATACAGGGTGTGTGGTTTTTACATGCTTCATCAGCTACCTGCTCCTTCCAAACCTCCACACACCCCCACATTACCGCTTCTCTCTCTCTCGCTCTCTCTCTCTCTCGCTCTCTCTCTCCCTCGCTCTCTCTCTCTCTCTCTCTCTCTGTCTCTCTCTCTGTCTCTCTGTCTCTCTCTCTCTCTCTGTCTCTCTGTCTCTCTGTCTCTCAAGGTTCAGTTTAGCCTTGGTCTCTCTGCTGTAATCACACACCCTGCACATACTGGGGTTGATTTGCCTGCCCACAGCTGTCCATCCCTCTTGGACTGTCCAATAACGCCCCTGTCCACTTATCTTAATTGTGTGTCAGTATGCTTGTGTGTGTGTGTGTGTGTGTGTGTGTGTGTGTGTGTGTGTGTGTGTGTGTGAGAGGTCTCTTCATTGACAGTGGTCCTGACATACTGCTCAGAATTCACCCTGATGGGCAGATTAAAGGTCCTGAGTTTAATAACATCACCCACGGCTGCACACACACACACATACACATGTACATGCAGACACACACACACACACATATGTACATGCAGACACTCACTCACACACACACACACACACACACACACACACTGCCAGGCAGAGGGTCAGTGTGGCTGGCTCACACTGATTGGCTCTGTCAGTCAATCTGTGATGGGCAGGAGGCTCTGGAAGTGCTCACTTCAAACTCAGGCTCTGTCTGTCCTTCCCCCCTCCCAGACTACCCCCCCCCCCACCCCACCTCAACTCAACTCCCCTCACAGACTCCACCCCCCCTCCCCAGATCAGTTCCCCAGTCTCCTGTAGCCACACATAACCCATACGCAACTCACACATACACTACATTGTGTTCATGTCCATCCATGCAGTAACCATGTACACACACTCTGTACACACAGTTACCATAGTGGATTTCACAGAGTCAGCCAGCCATCTGTGTGTGTGTGTGTGTGTGTGTGTGTGTGTGTGTGTGTGTGTGTGTGTGTGTGTGTGTGTGTGACTGCCCACACTCTTAAGTAGAGAGTACTTCATTACAACCATTCCTAACAATGTGATTATATTAGTGATTTTTCATTATGAGGATTCCAGTCTTACAGTATCAGAACTAACACATTAATTTAGCTTCTCACCCCCCTCCCACATTTGCACTTGTTCACTTAGCACCTTAATCATACTGAGACAAATTCCATGTGTAATTCATTAATAGGAGGTCACGGGTGGAGTGGAACCTCCCACCGTATAGTGAGACTTTCAGCTGGGCTGCAGTAAAGCAGGAGCCCCAGTTCCCCATGACGGTCCTGCTGACGGTCCTGCTGACGGTCCTGCTGACTGTCTAACAGGACGCCGCCAGCCCTAACCTTCCGGAGAGCTCTCCTAGCTTTGTGTGTCACTGGGGCCTGCTTACACTGACTTTCTCATTCAGCCAGCGTCCCACCCCCAGACATGTGCACCTGTGTACACGCACGCGCTGGGTTCAGAAACCCTGGGTCCGGCTGTCAGACGGCTTAACGCTCGCTGTAAATGAAAAAATCAGACGTCCTGCAAGGGCTGCCAGTCGGAGCGTGACGATGTCCTGCGCACGCCAGTCACGCTGCAGACGGGCTGATTCCAGGCAGAACTTAGTTAAGAGCTGAACTAAGTTTGTTTTGTGTCACATTGCGTAGGTACAAACTGGGGAGGTCCGATTGGGCGGATTTAGCTGTCAAAACAGAAGCGATTTCATTTCATCAAACTGCACAACAGAACGAGCTTGTGAAACTGCGTAAATCACTGTTCATCCTGTTGCTTTTTCTTCTCCTCCTTTTTTGCTGTAGCCTGTTCAGAGATTTTAAGTACTCCTGACAGCTGTCTCTTGTCATGATGTGCTGGCTGAGAGAGAAAGAGAAAGAGAGAGAGAGAGAGAGAGGGAGAGGGAAGGAGAGGCAGGAAGGGAAGGGGAGAGAAGGTCAGAGGTTTAATTGATGTGGTGGTGAAGCTATTTTCAGACAGATCGCACCCTCTCACAGTCTGTGGGTTGCCTTGCCCTCTGAACCCCTCACCTCTGCGGCTCATGAAGGAAACGCTGCTCTCGCCTTCCTGAAGCACAACGGTCTGACACCAGCACAAAACGCAGCAAAAAACAACACCACGCTCGTGCTCCCGCTCGGCTGTCAGGAAACAAAATGGTACATGATTCTACCACGCAACAGATGATTTAAGCATCACAGAAATAATAAATCTCAGTGATGCGGACCGAGTTCACAGGCTGCTCTGAACAGGAACAAGGTGACTCTGAACCACTACAGAGGACCCCCTGCACACTTTTGAGTCATAGGGTCGTAATGCCTAAGTATGTTTGCGTGTGTTTTGGTGGGAGGGGCCTGGGAGGTCACTTGGCCAATCTCCTCTAAACGATGCAGTCACTGTGGCCCTGAGGCAAACTTGGCCATTACCTCAGTGTCTTCACGTGCAGCTTAGTGTCATTCACATGAAATCCTCAACCCACAATTGCTCACAAGAGAAAGACAATGGGTGAGAGAGAGAGAGAGAGAGAGAGAGAGTGCAGGAAGTGAAAGCTATAGGGTACGATAGGGTAACTGAGCAGGGTGTTAATAACATCAGGGAGTTTGACTGACATGGTTATATACAGTAGCTTAAACACTCTCTTTGCTTTCATTGCCTTTCATTGACTTTGGTATTTTAATGAGGCCAGATTGCTAGTCAGGTCATGTGAGCATCAGATATCCCACCTCTGTGGAATCGCTAGTTTTAGAGCATGTTCTTGTATTTTAGTGTGTGTGTGTATGTGTGTGTGTCTGTGTGTGTGTGTACAGGTTTACTGTTTTCATCATTAGTATTTCACCGTGTGTGTGTGTGTGTGTGTGTGTGTGTGTGTGTGTGTGTGTGTGTGTGTGTGTGTGTGTGTGTGTGGACTGTGGACTCCTAATGGTGGAGGGTGTGAGGGGGGTTTTCATTAGTGAGGTGATTAATTGAAACACAGCCCCTAGTTCCTATAGATTACTATGAGGGAGACAATGACAGGGAATCTACAGAACAAGAACTCTTGTAGGAAGTAGGAAAGAGGGGTGTGTGTGTGTGTGTGTGTGTGTGTGTGTGTGTGTGTGTGTGTGTGTGTGTGTGTGTGTGTGTGTGTGTGTGTGTGTGTGTTGGTTGGAGTCTTATCACTACCAGCACCTATAAACGTCATCTGTCGTCGTCATCTGACAGTAAACCTACTGATACCAGTGAGCACTATGTCAAAAACCTAGACCATCCATCTGTGAATATCTCATTGTTTGTTTCTAGTGTAGTGCTTACAATTCATTTAGTGATGAATGAAATGGGCGGGGTTGTGGACAGAGGGCAGGGCTGTAAGCAGTGGGGCGGAGCTGTGGCAGGGCCCTCACACTGCTGGCAAACACAGACAGCCTGTTAGGCTGCCTCCTTACCAGCAGATTTCTGCCACGCCGCCGTGTGTGGAAGCCCAGCAGTCTCCAAACGGTAGCCGTGCTGTGTCAGAGGACGACACCAGCAGGGTTTATTTTCTCTGAACAGAGAGAGGCACGAACGAATTGGGCATTTTCATCACTGTGGACTCCTAATGGTGGAGGGTGTGAGGGGGGTTTTCATTAGTGAGGTGATTAATTGAAACACAGCCCCTAGTTCCTATAGATTACTATGAGGGAGACAATGACAGGGAGTCTACAGAACAAGAACTCTTGTAGGAAGTAGGAAAGAGGGGTGTGTGTGTGTGTGTGTGTGTGTGTGTGTGTGTGTGTGTGTGTGTGTGTGTGTGTGTGTGTGTGTGTGTGTGTGTGTGTACAGATTAAATTATTAACTTAAAATCTTAATTTCAGATAGACTGCGGTGGCTCCACACAAATCGATGGAGGTATAAAATGTTCCTCATCTCTCCTCAGAACCGGTGCCATCAGCTGCTGCGGTGGCCCCCCAGCTCACATTATTGACAACAGCAGGGCCCAGCGCGAAGGTGAACTACTACAGGGGGGAGAAAGATGGGCCCCCAGCAGCCACTGCAGGCTGCACACACATCTGTGCAGTGACCTTCCACTTTCCTCAATCTATCTCTCTCTCTAATACACACACACCACACACCACAACTCACTAAGCTAACTGCCTTCCCTTCTCTCTCTCTCTCTCTCTCTCTCTCTCTCTCTCTCTCTCTCTCTCTCTCTCTCTCTCTCTCTCTCTCTCTCTCCCCATCTATCTATCTCTATTTCTCTCTCTCTCTCTCTCTCTTTCTCTCTCTCTCTCTCTCACTCACACACTCACACACATAGACTCATGTACATCCATTTTTCCATGGAGCAATCTGATCACATTACTGGACTTCTCATTCACTCTCACTGACCTTAACACACACACAAACACAGACACACACACAAACACACACACACACACTAGTACACATGGGCCACTGGCCATGGGTCAAGCTCACCCAAGCATACTCGCAATAAACAGGAAAGTGAAGAAGGATTATGGCTATTTACAGCTAAACAAACAGCATTCTGAAAATCATTCTGAACCCGTGAATGAAAATAGCAGCAGTCTCGTCCAGCTGTCGTCGTGGAAACACTTTCTGGCTGGATGAGTTTGTTTTTGTGATGACAGGGAAGCGCTTCAAACTTTTGCCTTTGAAGAGCTGGAACTGTAAATTCTCTTTTCATTAACTTCTCCGATGGCCAGCAGGGGAAATCTCCAAACCTCCAGTCCTTTGCTTATTTTTTCCCTTCCCAGCCTCTGTTCTCACAAAGAATATTTGATCGTCACTTTCAATTCTTGGAGAAGCAGAATCTATTTTTTAGTGGGGGGTTTTTTTTGTTGTTTGTTTGTTTTTTCTCTAAGGTGGAGAAAAATTGCAGTAGCAAAGAGCAAACAGTACAGCACCTGCTTCCCCTAAACACCACCCCCTACACCACCTCCACCCCCCAACACCCACCCTGCCTCTCAACACCCAGGCAGCACATGACTGTGACTTCAGAACAGCATTTGCCTATTCCGTTCACATCTCGTGGGACTGGTGCCCGGCTGAAAGGAGAAGGAAAATATCCTTCCCTGCTACATTTTTAGAAATGCTCGGCTGTAACGCCCCCCACGTATGTCTAGACCTCCGTGCCGTATCAATGAACACGCACTGCTACCGTTTATTGTTGGTCAGATCTGGACTGTAGACGGCTGGATGGCTCTTTGCTGCTGGATCCTTCTCTTTATTCTCATTATAGCGGTGATGCTGACTGGTAGTGCTGTGGTTGTGGGTACTGAGTCGATACAGTTGTATTACGTACAGCAGTGTTACAGGGGTGTTGATGTGCATCACCTTCTTATCAGCTTAAAATATCAACAGCATGTCTGCTCTGAGAAATTAGGCACTGATGAAGGAATAGAAGATGACTAACTCTAAATATATACAGGGGTTGGACAATGAAACTGAAACACCTGGTTTTAGGCCACAATAATTTATTAGTATGGTGTAGGGCCTCCTTCTGTGGCCAATGCAGTGTCAATTCATCTTGGGAATGACATATACAAGTCCTGCACAGTGGTCAGAGGGATTTTAAGCCATTCTCCTTGCAGGATGGTGGCCACGTCACTACGTGATGCTGATGGAGGAAAACGTTTCCTGACTCACTCCTCCAAAATACCATGAAGTGGCTCAATGATATTTAGATCTGGTGACTCTGCAGGTCATGGGAGATGTTCAACTTCACTTTCATGTTCATCAAACCAATCTTTCACCAGTCTTGCTGTGTGTATTGGTGCATTGTCATCTTGATACACGGCACCGCCTACAGGATACAATATTTGAACCTTTGTATGCACATGGTCCTCCAGAATGGTTCGGTAGTCCTTGGTAGTGACGCGTCCATCTAGCACTATTGGGCCAAGGGAATGTCATGATATGGCAGCCCAAACCATCACTGATCCACCCCCATGTTTCACTCTGGTCAACAGTCTGGGTGGTACGCTTCATTGGGAGTTCTCCACCGTAACTCCCCCGGATGTGGGGACAACAGTACAGGTGGACTCATCAGAGAACAATACATGTTTCACATTGTCCACAGCCCAAGATTTGCGCTCCTTGCACCAATGAAACCGACATTTGGCATTGGCACAAGTTTGGCTTTAGCAGCCCAGCCATGTATATTGACCCTGTGGAGTTCTCAACAGACAGTTTTGGTGGAAACAGGAGAGTTGAAGTTCACATTTAATTATGCCGTGATTTGGGCAGCCGTGGTTTTACCTGAACATCCCTTTCAGACAGCTTCCTCTTGTGTCCACAGTTAATCCTGTTGGATGTGGTTCGTCCTTCTTGGTGGTATGCTGACATTACCCAGGATACTGTGGCTCTTGATACATCACAAAGACTTGCTATCTTGGTCACAGATGCGCCAGCAAGACGTGCATGTCACCCATAATGTTATGTGCATTGCAATATTTTGAGCACAACTGTGCTCCTGCTAATTGAACCTTCACACTCTACTCTTACTGGTGCAATGTGCAATTAATGAAGGTTGGCCACCAGGCTGGTCCAGTTTAGCCATGAAACCTCCCACACTAAAATGACAGGTGTTTCAGTTTCATTGTCCAACCCCTGTAAGTGGCAACAGATTTCTGTCACAGTATTGTTCAGGTTTCAGATCTATGTACTTTCAGCCTGTTTATGTCTGTGGGGTGCTGTCACCTTTGTCTTTTCTCTTAGTTCATAGCAGCATAAACACTAGTTACAGCTCCAGATGTCCAGAGAGCTAGTTACAGCTCCACAGATGTCCAGTGTGTCCTTTATCAAGGTCACATTTCTGCAGTATTATTGCAATATATGCAATATTTCTGCTATATTATAGCAGTATATGCAGTATTACTGCAATATATGCAGCATTTATGCAGTATTATTGCAATATATGCAATATTTCTGCAGTATTATTGCGATCTATGCAGGAGAGGTTTTTTGTTGTAGTATTTCTACATTTGGAAAACTTAATTGGATGCCATTTGCCCACCTGTGGCACATATAAATAATGCAGCTAAATTTCTCCACTGCAACTCTTCGTGTGTGTGTGTGTGTGTGTGTGTGTGTGTGTGTGTGTGTCTGCGATTCTCTTTTATACTTCACTGTTATGTTTAAAAACCACAAAACAAAATTTTCCACCAGATTCTTGATGTTGCGTGCACATGTATGTATGTGTTTGGCATATGTGTGTGTGCTGGTGTCTGAATACCCAACAGGGTTTTCCACCCGTCGTTTCTGTGATTTTTGTTTCAAACTTGTTTCAAACTTCCGTTTGCTTATTTGACAGGCTTGTTGTGTTCTTATGAATCCACAACGCACTCTTAGAAATGTGACATTGTAGCAATTTCTTTCTTCTCAGTTCATCAATTCACAACAGCATGGACATTTCTGTTATGGGGTGTGCTTGTGAGGACTGGGATCTAAATCAATTCCAAATTAAAGCGTAATATGTGGTGTAGTAACCAATTAAAACCACTAGATGTCGCCAGTGAATCGCCAGTGAATTAACAGTATATTAGGGTCCCCGTCGCCTTCAGTGTTTTTGTAGGTTTATTGAAACAGTGTGTACTTTAGAAATAAAAAAAATAGTGAAGTATAAAGAAATTTTCCAAAGAAATGGGACATTTTGTCACCTAAGTGCATATTTCAGTTGCACCTTGCTGATGGGATAGTCAGAATTTCACACAGGCAGCTTGAAGTATTGAAAACTTCCTGTCAGATGACAGTTCAGTCAGGTGAAGGTGGAGTAATAGCGTGGGGAATGTTTCCTCTGATACCTGTGGATGGACATTTGGACAGCAGGGCTCTCCTAAGCACTGTGGGTGACCAGGTTCATCCCTTCCTGGCAGCTGTTCACCCCACGGCAGAAGGACGCTTCCAGCAGAACCGTGCACCACACCACAAGGGTCGTAGGTCGTAGGGTCATGGACTGGTTCCAGGAACATGAGTTTTCCTTTGGCCTTTCGCAGCCTCCAGATTTTAATCCTAGAGAGCATCTCTGGGACGAGGAAGAACAGGCTGTTCACAGTACATCAGTAACTCCATCTAACGTGCCATAGCTGAGAGAACTTATCCTGATCGCATGGGCCAAGATTCCTGCAGAATGATGCCAACACCAAGTGGAATCTATGACATGACAAACTGCAGTTCTGAAGGTCAAAGATCCACTATGCTACTAGTTGGGCATGTCTAATAAACTATATATATATTGAGAGATCCCTGATCTTTTATATTCTTTAACTATATTGTTTTGTTATGTAAATACCACTGTGTCTGTTATGGCGATTTGCAAGCAGACCTGTTCTAAATATTGTTGATAGCCACCATGACTTCAGATCATGCTTTTATTTCATGTAAACCAAAACTTTGACATGACTTAATTAGAAGAGTTAAACATACAAGTAAGTATGTTAAATAAGTCCAAAAAATAATAAACATAGTAATAATAATAAACATTGGAAGAGAAGGGACATTTGAAAATTTGAAGAAAGGGAACTGAACCAATAGGGACTGAATTAATGGGGACTGAACTAATAAGGAACTGAACTAATGGGGACTGCAATAATGAGGACTGCACTAATGGGAACTGCACTAATGGGGACTGAACTAATGGGGACTGAACTAATAATTAACTATACTACACTATTCCAACTAATATACACAACTAGAAAAAACTTACACATACATACAAGGCAACCATTAAACAACTCTTTAGAACATTAAACTAACTAAAGGTGCACAGCATTCTGGGAGTCTTCACTGTTTTCCTAAGTCTGAGATTACTCCAGTCTATAAATGTCAAGAAATATTAAAACAAATGAAATTTTAACATAAAACCAAAATTCCATATGTTATAAAGTGATTCGGCCAAATCCATGGCTAACAGGTGTATTAGATCATATGGCCATGTAATGTCCATAGATAAACACTGGCGGTATAATTGGTTACACTGAAGACCTCGGTGTCTTTAAAGGTAGCACTGTTGTAGGATTGCTCCTATTATGCATTATAGAGGTAATATAACTACATTTAAGGCCACAGGAGGTACTGGAGTTTCAGGAGGTCCAGGTGAGGTTTAGATTGGTAGGTCTTTACCTCAAATTAAGGGAGTTCTCTTCTAGCAGACAGACGTGGATGGAGGAGGTGTTGCAGAAAGGTCAGATGCCGCACAATTGATGATCCTGCTGTTGTAAAGATCATGAAGAGAGTCTCCATCTGTTGATCCACCCAGCTGTCCTCGTTACGCATTGGAGGTTGACTTGATCATGTGAGGTAGAGGATCCAGTCCAGATCACTGATGAGGTAAGGACAGACTCCATGATCACTGTGCCTCAGAAAAAACATTTTTAGCTGTGCTCTTTGAGATGCAACTTCCCAGCGAGTCGCAGGTCTCATGACTGCTGTAAACCTGCGTTTCTATAATTAGGCTCTTCGGTCATCAGTTCTGGTTCCGTTTGCATCAGTCCTGCTGAGGGATCAGAACTGGACCAGTGCAGCACGCGTCTGTGGACCCGCAGTATTATACTGTCAGCAGTATAGGCCGGTGGTGGAAGCGTGAGGGTGTGAGAATGGCTTGCAGGCACATATGAGGCCTCTGAAGAACGGCACGCTGTGATGAGTGTCAATGCTGACTAGGCTCATTCTGTCAATGCTGCAGTCCCGTCATGGCTTCCAGCATAATAATGCTCCGTGTCACAGGGCACACATCATCAAAAGGTCCCGGAAACATGACAGCACATTTTCATCACTTCAGCAGCTGCCGTGAGGTCCCAGGTCTCATGCCTGCTGAGCCTCTGGAACAGGCTGAAAAGAACCGATCATAAGACATCCATCCAGTCCTCGGCAATGGCACAACAGTCATTTGTGCATTCTACCCGGTACACATGCACATGCCTAGGCAAAGTCGTGCTGTTCTAAAGGTCAGAAATGTCACGACGCTAGATTGGTATACACACTCTGGCGAGTGTATACACTGGCAGTAGACTGCGCATATTGGTTTGCTTTCCTTTGAGTCTGAATCTGACACACATACCCATATAGATGCTACATGGTCAGACCCACCTGCCCATCCACCATTTCCTCACCTCCTCACTGATCTATTTATTTCTCTTCCTTTTCACACTTACTTTCTTTTTCACACTTTGCCTCTGATGTAATGATCCATGTAATTGTCCTAATTACAGTTTATGGGGCTGTTAATTCCAGCCTGCAGTGTGCGTAGGATGAACACTCCCAAACACATTTGTGTTATCCAAAACATTGGCCTTCCTTCTCTGTTCTTTAGGAGACTGCCAGGTTTCGTAGCCTTAACACACTACAGCTGAAATTCGAAAAACGTATACCTCACGTATTTCAGATCAAATTTGCAGTTGTCAGAATTGTCAGCTACAGGTGATCTGAGGATCACTTTTAGAGAAAGATCTTTACTTTCAGTGTCATAACTGATACTCTAGATCAGGGCTGTACTTGATCTATTTTGGCTGTTTCTTTGATCACTTAGATGTAGTCGCACTCTTTGACAATATGGCCCGGGAGTCTCTGGGGACGACCAAAGTGATGTGAACAGTCTCTAAAACCCGACACTCCAAAACACCTAAAAACAGAGACAGAGCATGAAGTACATTCAGTCTTTAGTCATGCACACCTGCACTTTGGCTGCGTTGTTCTGTTATTAGTTCATGTTATTGCTGGGAGTTAATGCTCATAACACACACACACACACACACACACACAGAGAGAGAGAGAGAGGAAAAGCCATAACAACTCCCCTGCCTATGGGTTTATGTTTCATAAGACTTGAAAGGCCAAGGCTGACCGCCAAGCGGTGACTTTGTGCTATACTACATGCTCCTCCTTTGACAGGAAGGACAGCTACGTGCTCTGTGACCGACCAGCCAGGGTCAAAGGTCACCTGGCTCCACCTGTTGTGGATGGAGCTAAGGCACTGGTGTGTGGTCTTCTCCCCTTTCACCCATTTTTCACCATATCTCAAAATAAAACAACATTACGTGACATTACGCAAACTGGCATGGACTTCGTTTCACACAATTAATCTCCTCAGACGAAGTTTGTGATGGTGATGAGAGACTCTGAGACATGTAGTGACCTGGAGAGACATGCTGCGATGTGGCTGTATATCATTAATAAATTCTCGGGTCGACACATTAACACCCACACATATGCGCAGCTAACTAGACCCTTTGACAGCCTGAGGAACAGCAGCCTACAGCTCTCTCACATTCATATTCTCAGTCTGCTTTGTCCAAATCATACCCAGATGGTCACATGACCATGCGTGAACCAATCAAGGGAGGTTGGGTCTGACTGCCACAGGATTGCATAGTAACATAATACAGTTAAAGGATAAAAATGCAGTATTTAGATTACTGGTACATTTTAAAAACATGGTCATCACTAGTATTGCTGCATTACAACTTAACAAGGATGTTTCATTCTTTTTTCTTGCTTTCTCTTTTACACTTTTCCTTCCTTTTGCATTTAGTTGATGATCAAAGATGGAATTTAAATATGAGCTCCTATCACTGAAGGGTGTTTTTAATCAGATATATTCCCACAAAGCATCTCGGGTTCAGTCTTTGATCTCACCACTTGCAAAGAATTTCTGACTTACATGGGATGCTTACACTAGCATGGCCTACCAGGTTAACTGGAGCAATGCAGCTTTTTCAGGGGAAGGAACCAATCATTTATGTGGGCAACATTTACACAAGTGCTGAGAAAATCCAGTGCAGTTTGTTGGTGGCCATACTGCCTGGCACAACAGGGGACCAATTTTCTGAAACAGTTAATGTGTTAAAAAGTAATCCATATGTAACAGACGGTGATCATTATAGTAATCATTATAGTAATAATAAAGTAATTTTAGTAATATAGTTATAGTAATAAATTAATTATAGTAACAATAGTAATAGTAAATAAGAAATCCATCATTTATAACCAAATGCACTTTGTAAAGTAATCCTCCCAACCATATGTGTACTTCAGAAAATACTCACAATCCACAACAACACGTGGAAATCAGCTAAATCATTAACTCGGTTAGATGTTTAAACCATTTGTTTTAAGGGTAAATAGGGATAACGGCTAACCTTGTTTCAAACTTCTATTAACAGTATCATAAGACACACTGGCATGACACTTTGGGATTTAGACTTTAGACTACTGTGCCAAGGATAATTTGACCACAAAAATTTAAAAAGGATGCTTAGCCAATGTGTCTAAAATGGGGTCCAAGAGAGAGAGCGAAAGAAAGTAACAGAGAGAGAGAAAGAAAGAAAGAAAGAAAGAAACAGTTAGATAGAGAGAGAGAATGTCATGTTTTCCCTGATGTCTGGTTTTCCTTGGTGTATGGTTTTAAGCATGCTTCTTGAAATGCTGTTTGTTGTGCCTCTGTTGTAAAGGGGTACGTGAGGTTGTCTGTGTATGTGTGTTTGAGGCAGTATAATTTGTTTAAATGTTGTCTCACACTCACACCCCATTGTGAAGTGTTTGCTGTCATTACATTACAGTGATTAGGTGCACAGAGCGGAACAGTGAACAGCCAAGCTGACCTTTGCTCTGAACACAAGACCGAAATCCACAGAAAGACATTCAACCACAACAACAATAACCATTTACTGCAGAAAAAAGAGGCTCTGCTACAATCCACCCTGTTCCAGACAGATGACAGTATGACATGTTCATTCAAACGGATGACAGTATAGCATAGCAGTGTGACGACTGTGTGTGTGTGTGGGGGTGTGTATGTGTGTGTGTGTTTGTGTGTGTGTGTGTTCTCTGACAAAAAGCTAAGTTTTGGAAAGAAATGTATTCCATACATACCCATTTCAAATTACATGCAGGTGCATCTCATGTTGCTGTATCTACAGGGCTTTATTATTGAACCTGTGCAGTCATGTTGTCGTGTTCACTGCCTGCAACTCCCACAGGTGTTTCCACTTTCAAATGTTTGAAAACGGAGAGGGGAAGAATGAGAGGAACACTTTACCATGCTGGTTTGTTGTTTATTGTGCTAGGGCGTATTAGTGCTTAAATCTCTCACCACAGGAACAGATTGCTTTACATTACACCACCCCATCTCGTACTGATATGGGTGGAGCGTGTGGGTTATCTAGTGGAGGCTATGGCGCTCGCGGTGGAGGGTTGAGACACTAATGAGATCGCTGATTTTAACATGTTGTTTGGCTGTTGTTTATGTTACAAAAGCTTTGATTTTTATGATGCATATACATTCCTAGACAAAATAATCTATTGGAAGCGAGTTTGTTCATTCATTTATCTAATTGGATATTCCATATTAATTCACCTGGAGTGAGACAGACTGGCTTGCAGGGGCTCCAAAAGAGATCTGAAGTGTTAAGAGCAGATGTAGGTAGAACAGACAGTTAGAGCACTCACACACATTCACACACACACACACACACACACACACACACACACGCACACACACACACACACACACACACATAATAGAAAGACTTACACACATAACAGACAGATAGAGCAGACAGGTAGAGCACTCACACACATACACACGCACATAACAGACAGGTACAGCACTTACACACACACACAATAGAAAGACTTACACACATAACAGACAGATAGAGCAGACAGGTAGAGCACTCACACACATACACACGCACATAACAGACAGGTACAGCACTTACACACACACACACACACACACACACACATACAACAGAAAGATACAGCACTTACACACACACACACACATAACAGACAGGTAGAGCACTTACACACACACACACACACACACACACAAACACATAACAGAAAGATACAGCACTTACACACACACACACACATAACAGACAGGTAGAGAACTTACACACACACACATAACAGACAGGTAGAGCACTCACACATACACACATATAACAGACAGATAGAGCACTTACACACACACAACAGACAAGTAGAGCACTTACACACACTTAACAGACAAGTAGAGCACTCAGACACACACACACACACAACAGAAAGATACAGCACTTACACACATACACACACATAACAGACAGATAGAGCACTCACACACACACACACACATAACAGACAGGTAAAGCACTCTCTCTCTCACACACACACACATAACAGACAGGTAGAGCACTTACACACACACACACAACAGACAGGTAGAGCACTCACACACACACACACAACAGACAGGTAGAGCACTCACACACACACACACACACACACACACACACAGATAGAGCACTCACACGCACACACATAACAGACAGGTAGAGAACTTACACACACACACATAACAGAAAGATAGAGCACTTACACACACAACAGACAGATAGAGCACTCATACACATGCACACACACAACAGAGATAGATAGAGCACTTACACACACACAACAGACAGATAGAGCACTCACACACACACACAACAGACAGGTAGAGAACTTACACACACACACATATAACAGACAGGTAGAGAACTTACACACACACATATAACAGACAGGTAGAGAACTTACACACACACATATAACAGACAGGTAAACAGTGAAAGGAAGGCACGTGAGACAAGGTCACATTCTGAACACATGAAACAAGCAAAAGAACAGATAAAGAGAACAGATGTTTCTTTTTGGCTATTAATGGACCTGTCTGGGTTCCAGACAAAGTGAGAAAAATAGAGGTTGATAATGTAGCCAAGTAGTATTTTAGAATAGAATAGAATAGAATAGAATAGAATAGAATAGAATAGAATAGAATAGAAGCTGCTGAAATGGTCCTCCAGCTTGCACAGTGCCGAAAGTCTAAAGTAGTAAGTAGTAAATTGTATTAAATGAAATTGGTTAAAATTTGTGTTTTGTGGTATTCTAAAGTATTGGTGTGGTAACATTACTTTTGCTTTTTATGCAATCAGTAATAATTAACAATTAGTAACAATCAATTGAAGTGAAATGGGGACACGAGAGGTAGACGTTCCTGTGGTATGGAGAGGTAGACGTTCCTGTAGTATGGAGAGGAAGCCAAGCGTGAGTCCACCACATAAAACATGCGATCACAGGACCAGATGATCAGGAAATAACCAGCAGGTACAAAAAGGCAAAGTGAAAGAAGCAGGAGCAGAAGATGCAGGCGGAGAGGATGAGGGGAATAAGGAGGGGCCTTTACACACGGGGCCCTTACACACAAGGCCCTTAAATATGGGGCCCTTACACATAGGGCCCTCAAGGTGGTGAGGGGACAAATAAAGTAGGTGTGAGGTGATGAATAAAGAATCAGTTAAAGGTGCATTTAAAGGGAGGTGCAGGGAAGGCGAGGTTGTGTGGGCGAGTAATCATCAGACAGGTGTGTCTCCTTGACCTCTTTATGAGGCCTGGGTGAAACTTTCGACCCTGAGTGCCAAGGAACTGTCAGAGCATATGTAGCCATGCCTGACTTGCAAGGAATTTGAAACCAGAGTAAATCTTTCTATTAGACTAATTCCAGAGAGAGACTTGTTTGTCCACATTTGTTGTGCCTGATAACTAAACTGCGCTGAGCAAGCTGACAGGTAGGCTGTGATCTGCCCAGAATAGTTTAATTTGCTCTCAGTACTGAACACTTTCTTTACCATACATCATCTGCTGAAGTAAGAACATTGAACCCAGAGTGCTTGTGGAAAATGTCGGTTCAGACAAGATCCTTCTAAACAGGCATCTGTAATACAAGCCGTGGGGCCTCTCACAGAGTAAATTATAGTTGTACAATTATTCAATTATAGCTGTATTTTATAAACATCTATTAAGATTAAATCCATCCATTTTTTTCTGCTTATTCGGGTTGCGGGGGCGAAGAGGCCCAGGTCTCCCTCTCCCCAGCCACCTCTTCTAGCTCTTCTGTGGGGATAACGAGGTGTTCCCAGGATAGCTGAGAGATACGGTCTCTCCAGCGTGTCCTGGGTCTTTCCCACAGTCTCCTCCCAGTTGGACATGAATGGAGCACCTCACCAGCCAGGCGCCCAGGGGACATCCGGACCAGAACCACATCAACTGGGTCCTCTCTATGTGGAGGAGCAGCGACTCGACTCCTCACCTTATCTCTAAGGGAGAGCCCAGACCCCCGCGGAGAAATCTCATTTCAGCCACTTGTATCCACTGTCTCATTCTTTCAGTCACTGCCCAGAGCTCATGATCATAGCTGAGAGTCGGAACATAGATTGACCGGTAAATCGAGAGCTTTGCCTTTTGGCTCAGCTCTCTCTTCACCATGACGGTCCGGTACAACTGTGGCCGCCACACCAATGAGCCTGTCAACCCCTCGTTCCATCCTGCCCTCACTCGTGAACACGAACCCGAGATACTTGAACTCCTCCATTTGAGGCAAGGCCTCACTCCCAACCCGGAGAGGGCACTCCACCCTAGTCCAACTGAGCACCATGGTCTGAGTTTTAGAGGTGCTGATTCTCATCCTGGCCATCTCGCATGCAAACCCCTCCACCACGATAAGGTGATGATCCATGGAGGAAATAAATAAAGGTCACAAATGTTATGGTTTACTTAATGTTTACATTCAAGTTTTTATAATAAGATCATGAAATACAGTTCAATACAAAGGATGTTCTGACTGAACAACAGGACAATGAACACAGTCACGTAGCTCACAACTTAATATCCCAGAATTCTCAAGAGATCACTCAGCGTTTCAAAGGATGCCCAGAATATTAATCAGTCTCACCTGTTTCTCATTATTGTATTCTATGAACACTCTCTTCATTCTCTCAGTCATTGTGAAGCGTTGTCACGGTTCTTTTGAATGTGTGCTGAGTAATTATTGTGCTCAACCAGTCACTGAGTATGATTGTTTAGTCTTTTCTGGATACCTTTCTGGATCACCCTGTGGATTTCCTTGCCTGTGTTCTGTGTTGTCCTACTGGTTTCCTTTATTTTGGGTCACCCAAGACGTTTGCATTAAAGCCGTTCCACAAACGTCTATTGGTTTCACGCCACTTTACATTCATTTAATTTAAAGGCACCTCTTCGTCTGAGTCTCAAGCAGTGGGAGTGGAGTTTTGACACCTTTGGCACTATTCAGAATATGCAGGTGAGGCGTCCTGGTCTGCTCTCTTCCTGTGGGCACAGAGGAGACCAAGAATTACAATGCAGTGGAATAACAATCCTGATTGTTTATTCAGGTTCCACACACTGAATGGTAAAGACTCTGGAGTTCTCGAGTGCAAACAGGAGCCTACTCATGACTAAATGCCTTTAACAAGGGCATTTGTCAAGCTACTCTACCTTAAGTGCGTTTAAATAATAAATACTAGATAGTTTATTTAACCCAATGTCTGACACAGAATCCCAAATGATCACCAAATATTTCTATGCCACTGCATTGTGAATGCTTATGGAAACTATGCAAATATTAGCTCCCTCCCCCTACGTCTCCATCAGATGATTTCAATAATACAGTTTCTAACCCTGAATGAATTCTGTAAGAAAATGGTTTCTTGACTGTGCATCTCTGGGACATGTGCTTAAAAATGTTCAATTAATGTAGGCAGCCTAAACCTCAGTCACATGATCCAGTGGGAATCCGGGGGTGGTACAGAGTCAAAGACAAAGAGAGGTACATTCATCATTGCTGAAAAATGACACGACTCCATGTTGACTTTAAAAACAGCTAAAAGCCTGGTATCTGGCCTACTCTGAAAGACCCTTGCATAAAACCTATCATTATGCTGAACCATCATGATCATTTGGGTCAAAGGTTGTTTCCCGCAGTAGCCTGAGGATTTTATAAAAGTTAATTGAAGCTGAACTAATTCAATAGGTTTATCTGAACTACCCACACAGGTTCTGGTTTAAGATGTCTTAAGA
Organism: Brachyhypopomus gauderio; assembly: GCF_052324685.1. Taxonomy (NCBI): domain Eukaryota; kingdom Metazoa; phylum Chordata; class Actinopteri; order Gymnotiformes; family Hypopomidae; genus Brachyhypopomus; species Brachyhypopomus gauderio. The sequence continues at coordinate 1,365,338 of NW_027506890.1, forward strand.
ATCATCACTGTCAACACACCCAGCAATGAATTTTATGACTTGTTTGTTTTATGACATATAATCTGTTAGAACAGAATACTGGGACATCAAATGTAGCTCTGCCTACTGTTTCGAGAGGCAGGGCATCTGTTTAAATGTCTGTACATGGGTATATTTTAAGCTTCTTTGTATACATAAGTCAGATTCCTATATTACAAGCCATAATAACAATTTAAGCTGAGGGGCACTGAGATGTAGATATGTTATACACATCTCCAAAATATGCTCAAAATGTCCCTTCCAATTTACTGATGTAAAAATGTAAATAAAAGCCATGAGTGAAAGGAAGAGTGACAATAGCATTCATCAGGTCTGTTTGCTACATTGAGAGCAGCAGGAAAATGAGATAGATGTACACAGCAGAACATGAGGCGAGCCATTGTTTCTTCATATAATAACTGGCAGTAAGATCAGAAGTGGTCAAGTGGGTGGAGATGAGGAGAGGGAGAAGAGAGCTTGGTGGAGAGGAGATGGTGAGTCTTTGTGTTATAATGCCTGACCCACTACTTCGACTATTAACTGTGTTTTTTTACGGCAATCACTTTTACTTGGCCTAAGCCTTTGTCGTGAACATTAGCACATCCATAGCCGTAAAGTGCAATGTCCCCTGTGCTATCAGAAAAAGGCTGATTTGGTCTACATCTTTTTTTTTAAGTGTACTCTTAAAATATTAGTATGACCTTTACAAGTGGTTTAATAAGAAGGAATAGAAAACGATTGTAATAATTGCTCTACACACATATTTTAAACCATAATGCTGATCCTTCTACGGTCTCGGCGCTGGTTTTCCAATGAACGCCTTTGAACTCGAATTTGGCAACTGAGTTTTATTCCCAACACGTTTCAAGGCAATGTGACGCCCATGAGCACATCTCCTAACGTTTACCACAAAACCTGTCACTTGTGTTTCTAAACTATGAAACGATTGCTTTCCAAAGCTAAAATTATGTATTAAAACTATTCGGCGTTTTGCATCTGATAAACAGCAGATCCTTCATAATTAATTTCAAGAAAAGTTATGACAGACTTGTGTACTAAATCTGTTCGTGTTCATTGCTAATGGAAATTCTCCACGGACCCGTTAGTCTCTTTTAGTCTCACACCAGATTTAAGACGTTACCTCGAAACTAACTTAATGGAAAACTTAGAAAAGTCAAGGAAACAACACAGAATCTTAAGTTTCACCCGTCTGAGTCTGAAGCATCACGACCAACTCCGCAAATTTCATCCTGTAATCGGAGCCTTGGCCGCGTTAGCGTTGTGCGCATGCGCAGAGGAAGCCGCGGCCATGCCTACCGGGCGAGCACTACCAAGTTTCAGCATACCTATGAACACGTCTGCGGAGAGGCAGCCACACTCTGCGCTCTGAAAGAACACGCCACCGGACGTCGAGCTTCAAAAGAGCAGGTATGTTGCTGAACGAAGAACACGTAGGTTCTTAAAAAAAAATAATTAAATCGTTTTTTTCTATCCACTTAGCCAACCCAGTTAGCTAGCTAGCTACATAGCTTGCTAGCTCTCAGCATCCTTGCTTCGTCTTTGATTTAAGCTAGTAGCTAAGAGCCTGAACCACCCTGGGGGGTATTCCCACTGTACGTAACACCAAAGCTTCGTCTTTTGAATTAACATGTGTAACCAACAACCAGGGTTCGCTCCCGTTAGCGGGATACCTCTCAAACGATGCCGCAATGCGTATACACGAGAGCTTTAAATATAACGTGGCTAGTTTTAATTATGAATGGATGGTAACTAGTACTGGCCGGTTACGTCCAGTAAACTGGGTTCAAGTTAACAAAAGTCCGTTTCTCGGTGGCGTTTGAACACATGTGCTGTAAGCCGAACTGGCATATGCTCACTAGCTCTCGCCATGAGGAGAGAGTCACGAGTTTATTCGTGCCAAGGAGATTCAGCTACTCAGGAAGGTGAATTACCTCAACTATAACCTCTCTGAACTATAACCGTAACCTCTCTAAACTATCTAAACTATAACCGTAACCTCTCTAAACTATCGAAACTATAACCGTAACCTCTCTAAACCGGTCCCCCACCCTCCGTTTCTCAACGTGGAGATATGTTTCTTTGACTCCCCAGCCGTCAGTCAGAAGGTGAGCCGAACTTTGACTGTAGGTCGTGTTTCCGGTTCGCGTCTGTGTGTGATCGTATCTTGGTTGAGTTTCATCCTCCCGGTGACCGAGAGCTCGCGATCTTTCGGCTCGTGACCCGTGACAATGAAGCTCACGCGACCACGAATGAAGCCGATGAACGAGCTGAAGTTGTTATTCAGTTATAAGCAGGGCCGGAGTGGGACACTTTTTCAGCCCGGGAGTTATATGCCCAAATACTGCCCAATATTATTTTTCCCTCCCAATCGGCCCAAACTAGAGACTGACATGAAACTAGAGACTGATATGAGCCGGCCCATCGGGAATCCTCCCGAATCTCCCGATTAGCCACTCCGGCTCTGGTTATAAGGGTAGGATAATGAACTCTGTCAGTAGTGACTGGTGCTGTCCTGCAGAATGTCTTGAGAAGATGCATATGCACGTATCTAAGTTTTTTTTTTCCAGACGCTCTCAGCTATAAACTGAAGTTTATGGAAGTGGGAACTTTGGAAATGACACATTTGCAGTTTATGCAAGCGATATTTGTGTAGCATAAAACCCTAAACCTCAAGATAACGAAAGGGTATCTCACCACATGTTCAAAGTGAGCAATTGTGCAACTCGCCCTGGTGCCCTCAGTGGCTCTGGTCACAGGCAGAACTATGAGTTCAGCTAAATGTGCACGAGGGACTTGCAACTTCTCTATGCTCCTGGTGCGAAGCTCATGTGACCATATTTGTTAGAAAGACGAAGGTGATTAGAGATCTTGTAGTAATGTTCCTTAATAAGTCTGATTTCTATAGTAGCTTTTTGCGTGTACTAAAAGAGCAGTGTAATTTTCGTAAGTGGAAGTTCTCTATAGTTAGGTGAACAAAGTACGCTACAATTAGTGGCTGCTCCATTAGTAATCAACACCGAGATGGGTTTGATTACACATTGGAGTGCTCATGTCTCACTTGTGTATGGGGAAGCGCTGACCTAATCTGAGGTTCTACTGTAACCATGGTGCCAGATTGTAGGTCCTTAGTATCGTAATCAGGGAGCGTATTGATCTGTAATCTGCTTTAGTTGTTACTCAACACTGAACTGATTCAGACCTTAAATTAACATATTAATTAATACATCTTTAGGGAGTCTGACCAGAGAGATTGGATGAACCCATGAGGTTACATTGTTGGACTGTATTCTGTTATAGAAATTTTACCTTCCATAACTTGATCATTGCCTTTATTCTAAAACCGTAAACTATTAGGAAATTTGCAGTCTTTTTTTTTTCTTTATCCAGGAGCCAGTGTAATGTTTTGTACACCTAAATCTAGTCAGACCTTCCTGTTTTTTGATCACATTAACCAATTAGACCCAGCCGAACAAAGAGGGGACACTTGTTACGTCTTCCCAGTGTGTGCTGTGGCCATGACGACAGCAGTCTATTGTTAGCAGTGTGTGAGTGCCAGAGGTCAACAGTTACACTTCAGTTTTGAACAGTGGACACTCTTCTGATTTAAAGAGTAGACTCTGTTCTGCTGCTTTTTGGTTTCCTGACCGATGGTGCAGCAGCAGAGGCATGAGTGTCTTACCGAGACTCTTATCCTTGTCAGTGGGACGGGGGTGTTTGGTCTCAGGGCAGCAGGGAGAACAAGCCGTATCCCTGCACGCTTTCCATCAGTGTCGATCAGTGAATTGGTGCCTTAGCGAAGTGTTCAGGAGCCTTTTGGTTTCTGGCATCTTGAGGGGTGTGTGTTGTGCATGTACAGAGATTTGCTTGGGAGCGTGTGTGGTGGTGGTGGTGTGTGTGTGTGTGTGTGTGTGTGTGTGTGCGTGTGTGGTGGTGGTGTGTGTGTGTGGAGCTGGTGTTGGGTGCCATTCCATTTTTGGTCAGGCAGTACTCATTGTTGCTGCTGAGAGGCTCTCCTGTCTTCCGTGACCTACATCTTGACCGTGATTCCTCAGTTTGCCTGTTTATAGCATATCAAATACTGTGAGGGCATCACACTCGTGCAACGTTCGGTCTCTCACTAGACAGACACACAGTGTAGTGTTAGGAAGAAACTTAAGACCTTGGGTGTGTCTGCCTTTTGCTTCAAATCTACAGATTCATTAGGCTGGTCAGTTTTAGGTTATAAAAAGTGCAAAAACTCCGAGCTTAAGGTGAATAAGTCAGTCTGACAGGGTTCTGTTCACCACGTGGCAATGACTGACACCTTGTGTAAAGCATATACAGCCATACACGGGCCTGAAACCCCCAGAACACATTCTGTGTGAGACTCCTACGTGTCTGCTGAACCAAATTCAGTCTCGAATGAGTCATGGCTGAACTTCAGTTTTTACTCCAAGGTTTGTTTAAATATGAGCAATGTTCTTTGAATTCGCCATGAGGGCTTGGGGAGGATAAACTGCTAAGGCAATGACGTGCATGTCCTCTTGTATTGAACATGAGAGGGGGGGGAATTAGTCCAACTGCCCCTGTCCTCCCCTTCTCATTGCCCCTTCTGATTGGATGCCCCTCTCGGCTTGAGTCACTCTGTTTCCAATCACTTTCTTTCTGCTAATTTTTTCTATTGGACTGAATTACCATCACATAATTCACTCTCTTTACCAGGAAGTGCTGGCTTCCTGCTTGTGTGACAGTTGTGTGTGTAGGGGGGGGGGGTCCACCTTTCTGTCAGAAATGCCCTAAATGCCCCCATCTCTTAGGAAGTGCAGGCTGCTTTATCATTTTCAGCCTTGTGTCTGCTAAGCCATCTATATCTGTGGTGGATATATCTGCTTGGGGAGACGTCCTAATTATACTGTGTCTTCCATATGAATTGTATGGTGTAAATATGCGATCACGTTGCAGAATCATATTAAAACCCTCATCTGTCTCCACCCTCTTGTGGTGTTGGTCAGTCATTTCTGTTCATTTTTGTTGTAATTTAATAGAACTACTACTACTACTACTAATAATAGGATATGATGGCTAAAGTCTATGTTTTTGATTTTTTAAATTTTGAAATTGTTTGAATATTGCACCATATCTGATTATTGCGACAGTCATTTACATCTTTGAACAGGGTATTGGCAGAATCTTATTTATTATTATTTTTTATCGGTGTGAACAAAGGCAATCTTAATGCTAGCTTAATATGCCCTTTGAAACCCTTTTAGTAGTCCAAATTATGGGTGTGAATTATAGAAGAATATTCTGGCATTAGATTCAAAGTCATTTTCCCATGGAACAATGTGCCAATCTATGCTGCCATCACAGAAGGCCACAATATGCTAATTATCCTTTGTAAGAAATAATTTTGTGTGCTGGCCATTTTGACCAGTTGCGAAATAGTCAGTGTGGGGAGTTTTCATGCTTCAGAAGCACCAATGTTCATTGATATCGCAATCATTTTATTTTTTGCGCAATATCAATAAAGCAGTAGAGCATTAACACATTCTGTGGGTGTGGGTGGATGTTCAGGGGCAAGTATTTAATGGAACATGATCTAATATGACATGATCTAATAATTCTGGTTTTAAAAAGTTACCTTGACAGAGCAAGACTTTACCAGTATGTTTGTACTACTGTGGGGCCTATTGCAATATAAAGTCTAGCCTGCTGGTGTCGAGTAACCCTTAAGCATGTTTCTTGGAGCACTGGGTGCAGTTCGTGGGTGTGCTTAATTACTCATGTGCTCTCTAGTGAGTTTAGCTTTCGGTAATGCGAGTGACTGTTCTTCGTTCTCAGCAGGTCTCATGCCCCGTCACGACATGGCAGCCACCTCCCTGACCTTGATGTAGACGTACCCGGGGCACACCCCCTGCAGAGGCCCCACCCACGGCCCCGTGCCCACTCTCTGCCCTGTGTGCGGGGCTGACACCCCAGACAGTGACTCTGCCCCCTGCCACGCCCCCCTTCCACTTATCTCGCTGTCCAAATGCAGTTAATGCTGGGGGTTATTTTTGTTAGTTGGGTTTCTTTTTTTGCCTTTTCGTCCCGAGTGTGGAATGCTGACTGACTTTAGCACCTACAGCTACATGAACAGCAGTGTTCCAGCACTCTGCTCTGAGGAGGTCACCTTCAGCTTGGATCTAATTCAGACTGGATCAGACTGGATTCAATCATCTCCCCAAGGCAGCACTTCTAATCTCTGAGGAATCCAGCTGGCTGTGCTTTGGCGTTTTATCAGGCACTTGCTCTGAGCAAATGGCAGAGCTGATAGGTTGCACTCCACCCTTTAGAAACAGCGTACAAACAGATCTTTCCTTTTAAACTTCCTTTTAAAAACAGTATATCAAGATTCTACATGGTGCCTATTATTGTTATGATCCAAGACCGTGTATAGGGTGCCTTCAGATTATAGATCTGGAGTCTGGATCAAGAAGAGATCTATTCTGAAATGTTTGTATTTTCTTTGAAGTGATAAATATATTGAATAATAAAAACCACCGAAGTTAATACCAGTAAAAGAAGGATGTTGAATGGAAAATATGACCTTTCTGATCCCCTTAGGGAAATGATCCAACACTGAGTGGGTATTGGATCGAACTATCTTTTTATAAAGACCATACTTTTGTTGTATGTACCCAGAGTTCATTCCTGGTATGTCATTTCCCTTAGTATATAGGCCTAATATAAAACTAGAGAGAAAGGTTTATTCCTCCTGACTCATCCCTCTTGAACAGTTTCATTACACTTGTTGGTATCAAACTTCTCGCTGTGTAGTCTGTGGCATAAAGAAATGTTTACGATACTTCCTCCCAAACGTGATCTGGGGCAATGACATTCTTTGGAGGCCTGCCATAGAATTTAACTTCCGATCTCGTAAGTGCACTAACATGTCAGTAATCCTTGCTGGAAGTCCCTGTCAGTCCTGGTGGTATGTAACGGAAAGGGATCGAACGTGAACTACAGTGTCATGACAAATTGTAAAGAACATTTTGTTTTTGTCTTCTTTAAGGATGGCCTCGTTAGAGCTCGGGAAATGAATATTTCATTCTATCACGAGAAATTTCAATACATGTATTCAAGTATAAGAAAGTTGGTGAAGGCTGTATGTGAAGTGCTCAAACAAGTGCATGTTGAATATTACATTCTTGGAAAGTCATAAGTTAAATTCAGGAACATTTTATTCAGATGTTTTTATAATATGGAAACGCTGACACTTAAGTACCTTGCAATAGAATGAATTCCTTTAGATTAATGCACCTAAACCCAGGCCTTGGGTTTTTGTACATATCACGTGAAGGTAAATATTTAATCTGCAGGATGAGATTTGTAGGTATGAAATTGAAGCAGTAAACAAACGATCGATTTTAGTTGGAGAGATCAAAGCTGAAATTTCAGAGCTAGAAATTGTTCAGTATCTCATTCCACAAAAATGTGCATGGAACAACCAGCTGTGGATCTTTGTGATGTTTAGGACATGAATACCACGCACGAGTCCATATTCACAAAGGACATGTTCCCAGGGCCGGGCTAACACGGCCTCTGCTTCTTTAAACACCGCTCCGTTTGAACCAGCACATTTCTCTTGTATATTCTTGCCGTGCAGTGGCGTGTTTGAACACCTCGCGTTAACCTATAGCAGACACACCCGAGATGGGTGCAGGTCGGTCCAAAGCCTGCTGCTGTACTGGTTCTGGCACCAACCGGGATGGGTTGAAAACCGGATGAGTTCAGCAGTGTGAACAGGCTGTTCAGGTGTGTGTGTGTGTGTGTGTGTGTGTGTGTGTGTGTGTGTGTGTGTGGGAGTGGGAGTGACTCCCAGCTGATCTGCCGCCTTCGTGACATTTGATTGGTGCCTCGCCTCTCCAGACTCTGGTGGGGCTGCAGTGTTTTCAGGGGAGGGACCCGCTACCCGAGTGTTGTGTGTGTGTGTGTGTGTGTGTGTTGCGATGTGGTCGTGACAGATAAAAGCGTCAAGGGAACATGGTGAAGAGCTGAGACGAAGAACCTTCAGGTGGGCCTCATTCTTCATGTGTACCGCCACAGAAACGTGAGCTTTTGATCCAAATTAATTGTAGTCTGGATTACAGATATTGTGTCAATTTGGATTTGGGCTATCTGGAATATTCATTTCTAGTTGTATGTGGTGTCATGCGCTTGGCAGTCAAAAAGGTCTTCATATTTTCTACATAACAAAGTGATCAGTTGAATTAACTGTTCACAGAGTGTCTGAATGCATTTTGATTTCCAGAAATGTCTGCACTAGAGTCATTGACCAGGCTGTAGAGTGGAACAAGGTGAAAGCTCTCAAGTTTCAATATGGCTTGTAGAAGACTCTGCTAGTCTGGGCCAAACGGGACAGATCGGTTGGCGTAGGCTGTATGTGAATGAATCCTGGTCAGTCGTCCTTTATTTCCAGTAGCTTGAATAAGTTTTGAGAAACGTGATGCCTCGCATGCTTTGACACGCACCTCTTTGGACCACCGTGGCTGAAGATGTTTCCACTGGCACACACGTGCGAGAACCCACGCCCAGACTGAGTCAGCCCTTTCAGATCAGGGCTGAAAGGGCCAGCACTCTGCCCTAGCAGGGGTTGCACTCTTTGGTCACTCTTGAGTGGTGAGCGAGGGGCTCGGGATACGTGCTACCCCGCGCCGGTCATCACCCCCTACTCTCTTTTACTGTAGTCGGCAGTTCTGAAGCCATGAGCAGCAGCCTGACACTGAGCCCGGCGGTCAGGGCTGAAGTCCCACGTGCGCCAGCGTCCACGTGCGCCAGCGTCCACAGGCACGTGGCGTCGAAGGAGTAGCGTCTGGACTGGCATGTGCACCCCCTGTTTTCCACAGTGGAACAAAACATGCCGGTGTCTTTTTAAAAAGACGTCACATGTTTCAGCTATGCTTGGTGCGTGTGCCTGCGTGTTTGTGTGTGTGTGTGTGTGTGTGTGTGTGTGTGTGTGTGTGTGTGTGTGTGTACGCATGAACACACACACCAAGCAGATTTTCTATAAATAGCGCAGCCTTCACATTAACTGCTATTGTCTGTTTTGAAGTTGCGTTAGATTCCTGAATGCCACGTTCACCAGTCACACGGTCATCAGGGCTGCTCGACTGACCAAATTATTCAGGGCTTCAGTGCATTTCTGAACTGCGGTATGAAGTTGAGAATTCACTCCCAAGTCTTGGGTGTGTGCCTGAATCCTGAGATAGGAGTACAGCTGGGATGGGACCATTCTGTTCCCCCCTCGTTTGCCAAAACATTGTGCAAGTGTGTAATATTAATGTACACTCCTAGTTGGTTACATGCACTTCTATCTCGGGGTCAGGGATAAGAAACCCTTAAGACACTGCATTTCCAACGTGTTATTGGAGCTCTACTCCGGTACACACTGAGAAGACGATCAGTGATGCAGAGGAACCTGCTTTAGGATCCTGTTGTAATTGGTAGTGTGAAACTTTTGAATACTAAATTTGAATTGTGGAGGCGCTGTGGGTAACATTATTCTGACTCTGCTATTGTCGCTGTGTCGGACACAGGTAAACCGTTGGCGGTGGCTCGTGATGCTAAGTGGTGGTGCACACAGCTCTGTCTTCCTTCACAGGCTCTGAGAAACTCTGGACCTACGTCTGCGTGCTCCCTGCATTCTTCATAGTGTAGCCTGCACATACCGGACATATTCCAACAAGCACTCGTGCAAACATTCACACAGGATCTCTGGCAGTGTGTGTGTTTGTTTAGTTTGATAAAGTGGGAGTTCTTCTCACACACACACACACACTCACACTTTAGTGGAAGTTAATAGTATGGTGTGTCCTGTGAAGGAAGTGTCTCCCATGTGTCGTTGTTGTGTGTCATCGTGTCCCATGTGCTTTTATACTATGAGACTACAGACTTGTTTTTGTTGTTGTTTTTTTCTTTTCAGTAGGTGAGTTAAAGGTTTTGTAAACTGTGCACAATTAATTCAGTACTTGACTCCAGAGAGTGATTTAAATGACTGTAACCTTTTTACTTGGTGTTTCCATTTGTGCATTCAAACCTCAAACATCAACTATCAGCGTTTCTTACTCTCAAGCAAATTATTAATTTGAACAGTAATTAATCAACCATGTAATTATTAACACGTTGCCATGTGATGCCCTGAACAGCTGATGGACTGATGGACCACCATCTGCTGAGATGGTCAAAGAACTTCCCCATGTTCCTTGTAGCCAAAGATTATTAATTGTAACGGTGAGCCTGTTCACACATACCTCGCCAGAGAAGAGGTGCACCCTGGGAACTGTCCCACAGCTTGGCTGCGTGGCCTCTGGTCCCTTAGGATGTGTTTTTCAAAAGTCTGCAGAGAAACTTCAGTGCTCCCGTTGTTGTTGTGTCTAATATATGGTCTCTTCTCCTTCGATGGGTTCTGTTTTGGCACAGGGTTTCTCTGTGGAGGTGTTATATTCGTTGGCGTATTGCCAGCTACATACCACCCTGACTCCGGGCTTTCAGGCCTGGCTTAAATTCATTCACCTCTGCTAAAGAGGCTCTGTGCGTGTTTCACGGTGCCAGACTCGCGCCAGGGTTACGTGTGTGTGTGTGTGTGTGTGTGTGTGTGGAGAACACGATGAGCCCTTAGGAAGGGGCTGGCAGTGCCAGGCAGGCGTGCTCAGTCCCGTTAAACAGACGTCTGTGCCTCTGAGGCACGGACCGGAGAGGTGACGCCAAGGAATGACGGACCGCATTTTATCGCTCTGTGGTTTAAAGTGATCTCGTGTGTCCGTTTTACATGATGTAGAGGGTTGCACACTGGAACCGTAGATGTAATGTTCTAACTACAGCCTATTTATAGCACGTGTTCCATCAGTTATACAGTTGTAAAATGCTGTTTAGTGTGTTGCAATTTTGTATGATTACTTGTTTTGCATAGCTTCGTTATAGCTATTTATAGGATCGTGTATATATTTACTGTATATCTAATTGTTTGCTCTCTCTCTCACACAGACTGACGTAGCGTGTGTGACCCTCACCTGATCCCGTTCTTCCTGTTCCTGTGCGCACGTGATCGTATTTGGCGATGCCTCCGGCAACAGGTGGTCCAGTGGGGTACACGCCCCCAGAGGGGGGTTGGGGCTGGGCCGTGGTGGCGGGAGCCTTCATCAGCATAGGGTTCTCCTACGCCTTCTCCAAGTCCATCACAGTCTTCTTCAAAGACATCGAGGTGATCTTCAACGCCACCAGCAGCGAGGTCTCCTGGATCTCATCCATCATGCTGGCTGTCATGTATGGAGGAGGTTAGTGTATCTGTGTGTGTGTGTGTGTGTGTGTGTGTGTGTGTGTGTGTGTGTGTGTGTGTGTGTGTGTGTGTGTGTGTGTGTGTGTGTGTGTGTGTGTGTGTGTGTGTGTGTGTGTGTGTGTGTGTGTGTGTGTGTCTCTCTCTCTCTCATGTCTTCATTCCCTTCACTACCTCCACTGGAGTCATCACTACAGTGAAATAAAAAATAACCAAACACACAGCTGTGTTTGTGTTTGACCTCTGACCAGTCCTGCTGTAACCGGCTACTGGAAGCATGTCCATATGCACGTTTGAGGTCACGGGGCATTCTAGACTCCATTCCTTCATCTCCTGTTGACGCACGTGTAGTCCTGCTTGTTGACGGAGGCGTCATGTGGAGGCCCTGCGTGTTTTTCCGACCGCCGCCGTTACCACGCCTACTGTTCAGACCGGAGGAGTGTAGCCGTCCTGCCGTGCCACGACCTTGACCACGTGAACCGGCTTCTACGGCTTCCGTCCGAGGCTGTGACCCTGTAGAAGGGCGGAGCGTGAACGCAGGCTGCACGTGGAGCTCTCGCGAGGGTTAGCCGTAGTTGGACGCTGCATTTTCACGGGCTGCTGGCACAAACATGGAGGTGAAAACTCAAATGCCGAGCCGAGGAGACACGACGTCACGTTGTGTTCCTGATCTAAAACTTTTATATCGCTGTGTTTTGATGCCGGGTACAAAAATGCAGAAGGTTAGCATTACTTTAAACCTATCAGCTTCTTCTTGGTGTCGGTGTAGCCGTGACCCTCGTCCGTTGGGGATCTGGCTGGATCCAGGTTTGACTTTGTGCCGCCGACTCAAATAGGCGTGTGAGCAACACTGCAGTCACAGTGAGATTTTATGGTGGTTGTCATGGTAACATGGATTTCCTGTCAAATGTAGGCCCTCCCACTCATAAAAGACAGCTGTGGGAAGCAAGGAATGTGTGAGTAACCCAGATGGGCATGTGCGTGTTTCCGGCATTGTTCAACTCCACCCCCCACAAACTACATTACCCATAATTCAGTGTGATTCAGCTTCCTTTAAGAAAAAAAACACACGCACAGAAACTGATGTGTTTACGCCACTTTGTCATGTAGGTTTAGATCTTGCAGTAAATTCAGAAGAAAATGGCGTAACCATAAGTCAAGTGTGACATTGATGTTGGGTTTAATATTTATTTCCTGAAGGTGAAGTTGGTGTTGGAGCGATGGTGCGGGATTGAGGCCTCGCTGTTACTCCGCCTGAGTTGCATCAGCCCGCACACACGTTTCTGCACGTAGACAACTTCCTGCTGAAACGCCTGAATGCATCAGTGACTGTTGCCAGTCACAGGTGTGCCTACAGGCAGAATTATCTCACACCAACTGATGGAATTCTTCTCCAGACATTACCCACCCCCCCACACCCCGCCAGCTTTAAATTCTTGTTCATTTTAATCTTTGTTACATTTTCTAAAATGCTTTTAGAACAGTGTAAAGCAAATATTTCATATGAAATGCATTTAATAGACTAGATCAAAACACCACCCTTACATATATAGCTCATCTTCCTGTCACGTGTGCTTTCAGAAGCTACTTCACTCTGAGCATTGGTGTCCCAATGTGAGGCTTTTGGGTGGTTCGGGACGTATGGTCTCAGACCCTTGTCTCACGTGACCGTTCACCTGCTCTGACAGCAGCGTATGTTTAAATTCGATTATGAGGTGTGACTCGCACAACATTTTTTGTTATAGACACCCTCCCATGATTCCTGTTGCCTGAGGAACACCAACGGCAGAAGAGTCGGTGCCTCTTTTTTCGTGAAGAGATCACAGAACGTGGTATTAGCGTACTGGTTTGATCACCTTCGTGGGGTGTGGGTACACCAGAAATAAGGCGAAGTGCGTGATAGGCTGGGAAGCGTCATGGCCGCAGTCTTTCTCCAGAAGATCATCCAACCTCATATACGCTTCCCCGTTGAACTAGCTGGAGGGTGAAGTTCATTCGAAGGCCAGAATCTGTCCGGCTGTCTTTGTGAAAAGAGTGAGTGTATTTGGAAGAAGCGGCCCGGTAGGGTTGCTCCGTGACCGCGTGTGTGCTTTGCCCAGGGCTGGCGGTGACCGAGGCGCCACGCAGGCAGACCAGAGATGCTTTTCTGTCTTGGACTGGAGGAGACGCAGCAGAACTAATTTGAGGCTAATTTCTGCTTGCTTGGTGCACATGCTCAGACTGAACTGATGTAATGCCTCTCCCTGCCACTAGGGCTCTCAGTCTGTTCCAGTGTAGTCAGATGTTGTTGGTTAGCAACGGTCATGGAACACCGAACCCTTAACAATGCTCCCATGTGATCGTGAAACGCTTTTGGCCACAGACCTGTCGCCTAATGGCTATACGATTTAGACCAGTCGTGTTTACCCCATCCGTCAGGATGCCTGTGATTTACTCCCATGTTTTGGTAGACGGTTGGTTTGCATGGTACAGTTTCACGCACTGTAGAAGGATCAGACTCTCCTGCAGCGAGACTGATAGTGAAGCTTGCTGCACAGGTGTGTGTGTGTGTGTGTGTGTGTGTGTGTGTGTGTACAGGCACATGCTCACTGTGTTTGCTGAGCTGTTTTGACGAGTTCAGTTTGGAACCCTTTTAATGTTCTATTTGGAGCAGTGCTTTATAAGGCTGAGCTCCACAGTCAAGCACCACAGAACGACACAGAGGAGGGAGGAAGAGGTGTGTGTGTGTGTGTGTGTGTGTGTGTGTGTGTGTGTGTGTGTGTTTGTCGCATACAATCACTCATTCCATTGTCTTGGATGAGAAGAGAAAGTTTGTTTGGTCCAGTACAGCAGCTGAGCTGTCGGAATACATTAGTACATTTGGTGTGTGATTGGCGGACCAGCAGACTGTCCTGGCCTGTGATTGGCTGCGTGTCCAGGTCCTTCAGTTCCTGGCCTATAGTTCGAGGCTGTCCAGACGTGGCACCAGTTGCGCTGTGTGATGTGGAGCACAAAGGCCTCTCTGAGCAGTTTTGCTCAGGGGGCTGCAGCTCTGAATAAGCTGTTGTACCACGAGACCAGCAGTCTGAACAGATGATGCAAACCCATGCAGGCATAAGCACACAGGTCTCCACATTACTGAATAAACCTTTCTAAATAACTAAACAAAAATAAAATTGCTAAATAAACGTCACAAGACAGGACAATTTGGTAACAATTTTGTTGTTTGAGTGGATTTTCACTTGCATGAAGTTACTTGCAGCCTTCTTAGTGCTAAGTGCTTGAAAGTGTGACATTTTACTGACATCTAGTGGTGAAGCAAAAGAGATCCCTTTAACACAGATTTATTCTTATTTTGCTCCTACCATTTTTTTCTGGTGTGATGAGCAGGAGTGTCAACGGTGTCTGTAATCTGTGGTGATAGCTGGGGTTAGAATAAAAGACTCCTCTGCCATGTGCTGCTTTGGAGAAAAGAATGAACCCAGGGATAGTCCTGTTCATTCTAACATAACAGCATTGGTTTCCTTTCTCTTCATCCTGTCCAACATTTTATTTTTTAACTAACCAGGTCTCTCTCGTACACACACACACACACTTTGCCCTTCTACTGGATAAGGATGTGTTCTGCAGTGATGAACACCCACACATCCACAGTGCCTCAGAAAGACTCTAATATTGGAGTCTATTGATATTACAGGCAGCATAGACACACTCCTCCATAATAAGAAACATAACCAAAATCTCTTAAGGGGAATGCTTGTCTTCACTTGGCTTGTCTTCTTGTGTTCACTGGAATTAGGCTTTACAGTGTATTCATAGGGAGGTCATTATCTATTAAATGTGTTCTGTACAATGACAAATGAACCAAAAAAATCAAATCTGCCTCGTTCGCCATTTTAATAAACTTCTGTTCTCCTTGCAGGACCAATCAGCAGTATTCTGGTGAACAAGTATGGCAGTCGAACAATCATGATGCTCGGAGGCTGTCTGGCTGGATCAGGCCTGATCGCCGCCTCCTTCTGCAACTCCGTAGGGGGGCTGTACTTATGTGTGGGAGTGATTGGAGGTGAGCTACTATCAGTCGGTCATATAGTAATTATGTTAAACCAAGTCGCAACCCCTGATCCGATTGGACCTTGTAACAGCCCATCAGACGTAGAAAAACATTGCAATGTTATCATATATGAAATAATCCTGGGATCGTTTGTGAAATATTTGGCATTTCTCTGCTATGAATGTTTGGTAGCGACAGAGCTTTTAATGGGAAGCTTTTACAACATTGCACCAATCGTTGCGTCTTTCTCCTGCCTGTCGATCACTACCATCTCCTCCCCTCCCACCTCAAGGTTTGGGCTTGGCTTTCAATCTGAACCCGGCCCTGACCATGATCGGCAAGTACTTCTACAAGCGCCGCCCCATCGCCAACGGCATCGCCATGGCGGGCAGCCCCGTCTTCCTGTCCACGCTGGGCCCCCTCAACAGCTGGCTGTACGACCACTTCGGCTGGCGGGGCAGCTTCCTGATCTTGGGGGGCGCTCTGTTCAACTGCTGCGTGGCCGGAGCTCTGATGAGGCCCATCGGGCCCAAGCCCCAGCCGGTCATCGCCCCCCCGAAGGAAGACGGGCGTGGCGAGAAGAAGGAGAAAAAGCCGCTGATCCAGAAAGTAAACCGCTTCCTGGACCTGACGCTCTTCACGCACCGCGGCTTCCTGCTCTACCTCCTGGGCAACGTCATCATGTTCTTCGGCCTTTTCGCCCCGCTCATCTTCCTCAGCAACTACGCCAAGAGCAAGGAGATCTCCAAGGAGAAGGCCGCCTTCCTGCTGTCCATCCTGGCCTTCACGGACATGGTGGCGCGGCCCTCCATGGGCCTGGTGGCCAACACACGCTGGGTGCGGCCGCGCATACAGTATTTCTTCGCCGCCTCGGTGCTGTACAACGGCGTGTGCCACCTGCTGGCGCCGCTCTCCGTCGACTACGTGGGCTTCGCCGTCTACGCCATCTTCTTCGGATTCGCCTTCGGCTGGCTGAGCTCGGTGCTGTTCGAGACGCTCATGGACCTGGTGGGGGCGCAGCGCTTCTCCAGCGCCGTGGGCCTGGTCACCATCGTGGAGTGTGTGCCGGTGCTGCTCGGACCCCCTATGCTCGGTAAGCACAAGCACGTGTGAGAATTGGGGGCTGGACCGGGTTCCGGTCATCCCCCGGCCTGCCGTAACGGTCGCAGGGGCGACAACCTCTATGCGAAATCATAACGGGTGCCCTCGCTCATTTTGTGTCTTGCAGGGAAACTGAACGACATGTACCACGACTATAAGTACACGTACATGGGCTGCGGGATCATCCTGCTGGTGGCCAGCGTCTTCCTGTTCGTGGGCATGGGGATCAACTACCACCTGGTGGACCGCGAACGCAAGCAGGAGGAGAAGAGGGCCGAGCAGGACGCCGAGACCAACGTGGACGCCGCCGGCGGGGACAGGGACGCAGACAGCAACATCGCGCCGCTCAAGCAAGCGGACGAGGGCGGCCTGGGCGAGGACAGCACTGTGTAACGCGCAGAGGCCACTTCACCCACAAGGGGGCGCCACACAGCAGCCAAGCAACATTGTGTTCCAGTACTGACCATCTGCAAATAAATGAGCATCGGACAGTTTCCCTTTTAGTGAGAAATGTATAGAGGTTTGACTCGTTAATAACCCAGTTCCACCTTTTCCCCCCTCTAATCGTCCACATGTAAACTTGGGTCTTGTGGGCTTGCCAATCCTAATTTCACTACTTGGTCTGGGTTGCAGATTACTTCTCCTCATTGATCTCCGTGTGACTCGTAACAACATTTTATACACACTGCTGCAAATAATTCATGCAAGCACTCCATCAGAGATGCTTCTCTTCCCCCCCCCAAACACCCCCTCCCCCCCAGAGGTAAATGCTGTTGACCCATCTGAGCCACCATAAATGTATAGATCCTTGTGTCGGGGTGTTCGCCTTCACTTTTTCTTCCTAACGTGCAGCTGCCAGTTGAGCAACATGTATTCAGACGTATTACATGGGTGCAGCTACATGTGTACACGCATATCTCAGACTGATGCAGCTACAGATGTTTGCTCTGTATGGAGCTCTGCTTCGGAGTTTTGTTGCTTTCCTTGTGTGTTTGTGTAAGAAACAATACGTAGGCTGATTGATTTCAGAGGGAGAGAGGGAGGTTTGTCAGGAGAAGTGGTCCAGTGTGTTCATTCTGAGCAGCATTTGGGATGGGCAGAGTCCCCCCCGCCTCACTAGAGTTACTGACATTTCTGCACAATCACCATGGTCATTTCTAATGGTTACCAGCAGTAATCAGCACCAAATAGAACCACCATTCCGAGAATGCTTCTGACTGCTGTTTTTATAATAACATGCCATGATCACAGCAATAATCTGGGATTAGATATTGGATAGTGTCTCATTAGGTTATGCAGATATTTATTGGGTTTTTTTATTTTATTATTTCTCCATGATTAATTTGCTACACAGACACGACATTTGAAAGGGTGACCCTGTTTGTTCTCATAGTGTGAATGATCTTTTGGATTTATGTTTCCATATTGTGCCTTCTGAGGATGGGGCCTTATTTGTAAAGCCCTCCGATTTAAACTTTATAAAAGTTATTGAGTCCAGTGCATTTCTTAATCTTTGGCAACATATTAAATGTTAACATTTTTAACCCTTTTTAGAGACTGGTGTTCTTGATTTAGATGTTCTAGTATGATGGCCAGGTTGCTTTATTTGTGCCATACTTGAGAGAAACAGCAGGTGTCCCAGCATAGCTGGGACGATGTTTGAGAACTGACTGCCAACCCAAGTCCAGTTCTGGAAGACGGCCTGGACCTTTAGGTGCTAGGTGAGAGACTGGGGATGTTTCTCCTAACCTGTTATGATCAGAAATGGTGTTGTACCACTGGTACACTAAACGGAGCAGAATTAGTCCTTCAGTTAGTCAATGATGCATAGCCATTCTTCAAGGAGCTGATTTAATTAGGATTTTTCTTTTTTTCTTTTTTCTTTAAATGTCCTCCAGAAAGGTCCCAGGGCAGTCTTGGGCCTGTACACCAGTTTTCTCATGTTATGCATTGTAGTCTCAAACATCAATATATTTGCAGCTAGTTTTGCTAGTAAATCTCACTGTTACAGGTGGAGGGCCTGCTGATGGGGAAATAATGTTCAGTGCACTCGCACATAATGTGCTTTTTGTTTAAGGATTTAAGTGCACTTTAGTCTTTTAGAAAGGAAATGATAGGAAATGTATAATAGTTTTTGTACCATTTGTTTAAGTAATAGTGGATCAATCTTGAGGGCTGTTATCTGACAACTCTAAGCTAATGTTTGTGAAAACCAGATTATTTGTGTGTGTGTGTGTGTGTGTGTGTGTGTGTGTGTGTGTGTGTGTGTGTGTGTGTGTGTGTGTGTATGTATCCTGTTGCTGGCAGCCCCAGGAAAGGAGCAGTGTAGAGAGGTTTATTGCTGAACGATGTTTCCGTTAATCATTATTAGGTGAGGATTTAGAAATATGTTGCTTCTAGCTGTGGCTATGACGTTTGCTTGAGAAAGCAAGTGCACCATTCTTCCAGTGTTTCTTCATTCCGAACAGCTGTTTATCGCAAATATCAATGTCCAGCATTTTTGTGCTTTTCAAGTGCCCTCTTCCAGTGGCATGGAGTCCTGTTTTAGCTGAATATCATCTGAAGGAGTGTCTTGTAGAAAGAAGGTGAAGGGTTTAGTCATTCAACATGTTTTTTTTATTTTGGGGTGTGGGTTGTTTTGTTATGGACACAATAATTAAAACATCTTGTCATCCTGGTGTGTTTTTTATGTTTGATTTTTCTGAGTAGTTAATAAACTATTTTTCAAAATTAATTTGATTTGGGGTGGTGTCTTCTGTATGTCTACCACTAGGTGGCATCTTAATGCTTTTTAGACTTGAGTTTTTACTAATGAAATTTTAAAAATATATATTTTTTAAGATCCCAAGTTTATCTTCTCACAACTTCTAAATCCACATATCCAGGTGTTCTTGTGGTGGCAGATTCAATTTGGCTTTCAGGTAAAATTTATGGAAAAATATAAAGTTCACACTACAGTGATGTGATATGAAAGTAGGACATTTACGTAGAAGCAAGCAATGGTAATTCTAATCTCAAACTATTAAAACAAAAGCCACCAACAGTGGGGACTATACAAAACATTTAAATGTCTCAATGACTTCATGTGACCTTGAGCATCAATTACAGCTCGACAATGGCAAGTCGACTAATTGTCTGCTGAGTCATGGTCCCACTCTTCTAGAAGGACCCTCAGGTCACTGAGGTCCTGGAGTACAGAGTTACGAGCTAGGTTAGGTTTTCTATGGGATTCAGCTCCATTTGAGCTACCTCCGTCTCCATCAGCCGTTCCCTGATGATCTGATCTGGATGAGTTGTAGCATTGCCATCCTTGAAGATAAAATTAGGTCAGTGTGTTATTCATGCAGAGGCACAATGACTGGACTAATGATGTTATTCAAGTAGTATGGGCTTGTCAAAGTGTAGGGCAGTTCTGTGTTGAGTAGCCACCTGCCACCCGGTCCAGCACACCTGCCACCACTAACACCACTACAACCAAAGACTCATATGGTGGCGACAGTTGCTGATTCATAACGCTCTCCTTGACGTCTCCAACATTGTTGGCGACCATCATTTCTGCTCAGCATGAATCGACTTTCTTAAGTGAACAGCACTGAGGCCGACTGGTCCCTCATCCAGCATAAATACTCCATGACCTATGCAGGATGATGACGCCTGTGCTGGGTGTTGTGGTCAGGTACCCTTGCAGATGTAGCACACAGACACTGATGTACACGTTTCAAATGTTCTGACAAGACACTTTGGTGTCTCTCTCCTCCCTTAAATGTACCTGTAGTTATGTGGCGTTCTTCATCCGGTTCCACAGGGCACTGTTCACAATGAAGCAGTCATCAGTGTGGGATGTGGCCAAGGAACGTCCACATTTAAGCCTTTCTGGGGCTCTTCCAGTCTCTCTGTATCTGTGTTGCTGATGACAGTCTGTGACTACGCTCAGTGGCCGCTTCCATCTGAGAACATCTGAAGCTTCGAATGGCGAGGTACTCTTGGTCAGTTGTTAGGTGTCTTGGTCACATGATGAGGGGGACCGTTTCTAATTCTAATTGAACCAGGAAATTTAATGGTCAATTCATGGATCAAACACCTGTTGTGAAATTTGCCCTTAAGCTCTTTGTGAGAGAACAGCAAGTCCTGAAACATTGAACAGTTGGACATGTGTATTCAAAAGTTTAGAGTCATTAAGTTCACCTGTAAAGGTTAGAGTGCATTTTAAGTTCATTCTGAGATGTCACCCGAAAGCCACATATCCCTTTTTGTGAGTAGTGTATATTGTACATGTATACAAAGATAAAAGAAAGTCACTGATTAGTGCTCTTGAGGTTAAATGTGCATTGTGGAGGCACATTTGCATAATATTGATAGTTTGAATTGAATTCTTGTGTATTGAAATTTAGCACAGTTGTGAGTAAATATGTAAAAATAACCTTGGGCTTCGGTTGCTATAAAAAATGTTGAAAAGTGGCCCACTTTCCCCGACCTCACCTATATTTAATATAAGATAATAACACAGTACACACGCCCCTGTGTTATATTACCTGTCTTTGGACACACCTTTATGGCCGTGGCACCATGACAGCCAGGTCTTGACTGGTCCATTTTCTTTTTAGAACAGCTAGCTATCTTATGAACCCATACTTATAAAATGTAAATATAATTTAAAGGAACGATGTGTACTTTTTTCCACCAAAAAGTAGCACATGAGTGACATCCTTGACTAGGTGAAGAAAAGGGCGCTCTCCTGCTACTTGTAAATATGACACCTGGATGATTCCGTGGAAAAAATATTAATCTGTATAATATACATCATCCTACAACTAGCGACATCCTACAAGCTCTTCCAGACAGATTTAACAGGAAAATGTTTGTTTTGTTATATTTTACCAGGACTTTTTTTCCACAGCTGCGTCGGATCGTATATCAAAACGCCCTCAGCGGTCCGTTGCCTTGGAAACCTGAACTCGCAAAAGAAACGAACACAGACGATAATCTAGATTAATTCACTTTACAAAGCGGTAACGTTATCTAACTTTTAAAAATAGATAGATTTCAGTTAAACCCATTACGCACATTCGCGTACTTATACTAGGGTACTATTCTAGGATATATATTCAGTCTACATGGTCCGTTTAGACTATCAAACTGAGATAATGCAACTAAGTTAACCAAACTTGTTTGATTTATAATTTTCTCCTCCGTGTAATTTGCTGTTGCTGAACCTCCGGATGTTTTCCATGAGATTGGAGGACATGAGATTAGAGGACATGTCCGCAACTATAAATCCTTTATCAAACCCCAAAGGAGAGAAGAAACTGTGTGAGCTTTGTCAAAAACCGGCTTACCGCCAATGCACAAAATGCCGCGTTACCTACTACTGGTAAGTTTTAGTCAGTCGGTAGCATGGCTAGATATCGTAGAAAACTTATCGTCCAAAACTTAGCAACAAAAGCTCATTTATGTTCAAGTTTTAAAAGCAAGATGGTCAAAGGCCAATATGAGCTTACGTCCGCTAGGTGGCAGCAAAACAACATCTCCTCGACTTGGCACGTAAGGCTGTATTACATAATGTTTCCGTTTTTGATAGAAAAACGTTGAGTTAAAACAGCTGAGAGAAATGGAGGAGGGATGTGTTTTTAACCAGAACATACTGAATGTCTGAGGAAGCAATGTTATACGTCGGATTTATATCCATTTTGCAGACATGTCAGCGCTGAGTTGGATAGGATGGATAGGTCTTGGTTGCATTGTGTCTCTGCAGCGATGTAGCACACCAGCAGGCAGACTGGAACAGCATCCATAATAAAGCATGCGAGCTGCTGATCCCCATACGGGCACCTGCTCCCCTGTACTCTTGGCAAGCAGACAGAGATCACCGCATGCAGATTCAGAAGAGACGGGTACGTGCTCACCTCATTCACCACATCACTCACACTGCCTCTGCTGAAGACCACAGGTATATATGCACATGTGTATGTCCTTACAACCTATACAAATGGCCTACTGTATGTGTTACGTGACACGAGGAGTCCTGACATTCTTATTGGATGGTGTGTTTGACTGACATTAGGAACAGCTAATGGAGCTGTCCCATGCAGAATCTAAGAGGAGGGTGGTGGAAGGGAAGTTTGAGGAGGCACTGCCAGCAGCTCGGCTCTCCCTGTGCTGTGCCATGGATGTTTATGGCCCCAATGCTGTAGAGCTTGTGCCAGCCTACCTGCTGCTCGCTGAGGCCAACATGGGTGAGACACACGTAAACACAGTCCCACCACTTGCACAGGCTGGTATGTGTCTGGGTGAGCATATATGTGTTAATTGAACGCATGTATAGCTCAGAGAATTCAGAAGTTCTTGGACAGCTTATGTGTTTGAATTTTAAAAGCACCTTCCAAAACCATTGTACTGCTAGATTCTGCATTAACTGATAATTGTGAAAAATTATATCTACATTCTTAAAGCTAGTGAAGCACTGTCTGTACTCAGACCTGTATGTTCAGACGTGGCGTGTTGATGTTTCTTCCCACAATAAGAAAAATTGAGTGCTTTAATTTCAGTGTCGAGTTCCCATGTCACCAACCCCTGCTCTGACGGGCTCTCTCTCTCCCTCTCTTTCTCTCTCTCTCTCTCTCTCTGGGTGTATACTTGTCTGTTTTCCCAGGTTTAGGTTTTCTTTCTCAGGCTGAACGCTATCTCTCCCAGGCACAGTGGACAGTAATGAAGACTCCAAGCTGCAGTGGGGTAGTTCTTCATCAACTACACCGGACCCTGGGACGCCTGTACACCGCTACAGGAAGCTACCGTTCAGCTCTGCTACACTTCGCCAATGATGTCAGTCTGTCTGCCCATTTGTGCTGTGTGCCATGAAACACAGGCCTTTCTCTACACTTATACCCAAATCTAGTTATGCAATAACTGACATTCAGAAGGATCACCACCAACAGAACTAATCCCTCTCAACCAACTTCCTTTTTCTTTCTAATTTTTTCACGCATTTATGTCTGGCCATGCTCTTACCATTTATTCCTAGCCTTTGTAGACTCATATAGCTGTATAGACTAATGTTTATGAATCTGTGTGTTCCCATGCACTTGCTTGCAGGTGTACTACGCAAGCAAAGAGTTTGGTTTGAATGGTGTGGTAGCAGCTGCAGGCTATTTCTTGATGGCCAACGTCTTTGCGAGAGAAGAAAAGCAGGACGTTGCCGTCTCCCTGTACTCACAGGTACATCAGCTCATTCCAAACATTCTTCTCTTCTGTCCTGTTCATGGGGCTTTTTTTATTCTACTGAACGTTTGTGTGTGTGTTAAGGTTGCCAGTATCTGGCACACTCACCTTTCTGGGCTGGTGGAGCAGTATAATCAGAAGGGCACTCGGGGAGACCGGTACTTTGGTGAGCTTTATCATTTAACACACTTTATTTAAATATTTATATACATATATATTATATATTTATATATACTGGTATATGTTTAATCAATATCAGTGATCTGATCATGCTATATTTTCTGAATGTGTGGCTGACTCCCCCTTTTATGGAAAAAGAGTGGTTGCCTTGGTATCAGCACAGGATCACAGGCCCTAAACGTTTAAAAGTGCCAGGCCTAACCTAAGGCAGTTATGAATCCTGATCCCTCATGACGTGACATTACAGTCAACTTCAGTCTGGTTACACTCAAACCCACACATGTCGTGTCAGGGGTGAGAGTTTAAGTTAGGTGAAAGTTAGGTATTAGTCATATCCTGGCGCTAAATACGAAAGCACAACTAGATTTATTACAGATCACTACAACCATCCCTAACATAGCCTAACGTAGGCCGTGTCTGTATCGAGGTCAGAACTGACTTTGAATGGGGTTAGCGTGCAAAACTAGCTGGGTAGCAAAAATATATAATATACACTGACAAAAAAAGGCCTGCAGAACATAAAGGTTAGTCTAACGTCCTCTCGCTTTGGTGACTAGTAGCTAACGTTAGCTACCGTCACGTCAAGCTGTGGCCTGAACTTTGCAATAAAACGTCCTTTCAGCATAACTCTGTTATTGGACAATAATTACTTTAATCATCTGGTAAATTATTAAATGCGTGTGTGAACTGTATAGTTCCTGAAACCACCTATTGTTTAAAGCGAATAGTGACTCCATTGAGCTCCTATACTGTGGCTATAGCGCGCCTGGGTAAGACGGAGCTAGTTGGAGAAGACCACGCCCATCCTGGGCGTGGCCTACAATGACTCCGTATCTATAGTTACGCTGTGAAGGGGGAAGCTATGAAAACCAAAGTCTCTTCTCTTGCACTGAGCAGTTATTTACAGTCATACAAATCCAGTTTTTACTTAAATTGTAAAGACCAAATAAAACTTATAGCAAAGCTACCGTTTAAAGATGGAGAAGTCTTTTAAAAAGCGTTTGTGGTATTTAACTGAAGTAGGACAAAATAGGTCTTTTGGGGTTTTTTTTATCTACATTTGCATGTCTCCACAAAAAGGACAGCAGCCTTTGATGGTCTAAGTGGTGCCAAGTACTTTCATGGAAAGTAGCTAAAGCCTGCTAAATGTTGTTGGATGATGTCATGCACAAATTAACATATTTGTGGCATCGCTGCCTCGTATCTGAGCGTTACCTAGTGGCAGATGGTGTGAGCCCTTGCTGCTTTCTGTCTGCACACACATTTTGTTCGTTTTAATACAAATTAATTCCCAATAAAGCCATATTCAAGTCCTTAATGCATTCACTGGTATTTCCTGTGCATTATGGGTATTTGACAGTGACCTATATATAGGGAGATAGTTACCATTTCAAACATCACAAAAAATGGCTGACACTATATAGGGCACTGTTTCTGTAATAGAGAATCATTTTGAACTTAAGCATGGTTTTATGCCTCATTCCATGTGCTTACATACTAACCTGAGCATGTGTGCATCTTGTAGCGTATCTGCAAGCATGTTGGTCTACATATGTTCATTTGCAGCGTTGGTCAGATGGTCTTGTACAGATCCTTACTACATTTTAAAAGTATGACGGTGTGTGTGCTTTCTATGAATCAGAGCCATATCCTTGGTGTTTCCAACACCTTGCACTTCCTCCTTTACCAGGAGAGCTTCATGTTTGTGTAATGTGTTGATGTGTGTTGCGTTCAGATGAAGCACAGCTTGCAGAGGTGAATCGGACGCTGAGTGTGATGTTGGAAGCTCAGCAGCAGGACGTGGAAACCCATCAAAGCACCAAGCTGTCTCACTCTCTTGGTCAGAGTGCGCTGTTGTCTCACTCTCTTGCCATGCTCTGGTTCCTCTGTGGTGACCACAGTAAGGTATGGTGTTTCCACACAAATACATTGTCTAAGTAAACAATGTGAAATGCATCAACTTTTAGCAGCCATTATGAACCATATGTGGGACTGATCAACGGGGAGAATGAAAGGACAACTGCCTGCTCTTCACTCGTGTGGTTTTAAACATTACCATAACACACGGCGCATAAGGCAGTTGAAGGTAATGGGGCGGTGGTGTCGTCCGTGGTGGTGAGCCAGTTTGAACCACTTTAAATTGATTTTAACTACCTCTCATTCTGAGGTAGCTAAATGGCCACATCTAAGTAAACACATGTTAATGTGTCGATGTGTGTTAATGTTCTTCATTAGCATTGTTATAGCCAGCTAAGGGTCTTCCTTTCCTTAACAAAGGCAGTGTTGGCTATGAGTGCATGAGTACTGCACTAAATCCCTGAATAAAGCTAGTCACTTTAGTACTACATTATGCTGACATGACTCCCTGGCAGGAGAAGAGGTTTTCCCCTACTGATCCAACTTTTTGGACCTGACCTCTAAGCAAGGAACTCTCCTTAACCATAAACTTAATCCATCCTGATGTCATTCTCCAACATGACTTTAAGAAATACATCCAGCAGCTGTAGTGAAAGCACAAGACAAAACACAGTAATAAAGAGAATCACTGCAAGGTCCATAAAACAAACTCGTAACACAGGAGATTCAGTCTACGATCATACATAACAGACCATGGTCTGTGGATTCCGCTTATTTATTATTTCTGGTTCTTTGTCCGTTTCCATCCTGAAGTGTAAGACCCAGTGCAGCTATGTGTGTTACGGTAGTCTATTCTAGGCTAAGAATTAGCACTGGTGTATAAAGTCAAATCAATAAAGATGGGTGGATCAGGTGTGTTACTGGTTCTGTAATGGTATATATAATGATAGTAACCATACTACCATTAGTAGTAACCAAGTGACCATTCTTAAAGTAACCATGCTTAATAAATCACTCACTGATTCTTTAAATTAGGAAAATTGGACATATTGATGTGTGTGTGTGTGTGTGTGTGTGTGTGTGTGATTGTAGGCGTTGGACTTTAGCAGGAAGGCTGCAGAGTTTATCCGACAGTGTGAGGATCAGAACAGCCTGGCTGAGTCTATCCAGAGTCTCATAGGACAAGTGGAGAAACACCTCACCACACAACAGATCCCTACCATTCAGCAATAACCATTACATTCAACACCAATATGCCAAAACATGCCGTGCAAAGTAACCAGCATGATCAACAAACACCACTGAGTCACTGCTAACCACTTGAAGATGCACACACCCCCAACCTGGATATGAATCGCTCCTACAGAAAAACTCCCTTGAGTGTTGGGTCAACTTTTACAGCCAGTACACTGGTGTATCCCATCCCTCCCTGATTACGTGTCTTCTTTTTGTAAAGGTTAAGTCATGGCTGTGCACACTTTGTAGGTTTAATAGTAAACCCTGGTGTCAAGTGTATTATAAATCAAATGTGGTCTTAAATAAACACACAGGTACACAGGCACTGTTTTCTTGCTGCAGATCATTTTTTAAATGCTTATTGTTATTATTACTATCACTGTTAGTTTTTTTTGGTTGTTTTTTCCATTCAGGTGGAACTTAAAATAAAAAAAATAAGAATGAAACAAAAAGTGGTTTAGGCTTTGTTCACATCCCTTTAACATCCAGGAGAGCAATACAACCAACGTGTTAGCAGCAAATAAACTGACGTCATTTTTCATCATTACCCAGTGAGTATTCTCTTCCTGTCATTTGTGGTACCTTTGTCAGTCATAGTAATTAGACTGCTAATGATGTTTGCTCAGATTTGGCATTAAGTACATCCCACTATATTCTTCTGCAGCAAATCCTATTTGATCCCAGTTAAAACTAGACGAACATTGTTATGGTCATGCCAGTTTAATGCTTGGTGCTCTGAAAGCTTGCCTCACCCTTCAATATCAGGTGAGGATTTGGAGTCAGACAGGTTTGGGGAAGGCAATGAACAGGCAAAGCAAATGACGGCTCTGGTTACAGTGAGTGTTAGTGTCTCTGGTTGCTCGGTTTACGGTTCACTCCTATGAATGGTGATGGAATGAAGGAACAGGTCACACAATATAGCAAATCACAACATGGGGTGTGATGGGTTGGTGAGTGAGTGTGTGTGTGTGTGTGTGCTGTTAGTTCACCTTTGTTAGTTAAAACGACCCCATTAAATCCATGTTCACATATCCCCAACCAACCAAGATTCAGGCACACAAAACCAGTTTTAACCTTATAAAGAAAAAATAAAAAAACAAAAACATTGAACATGATAAAACAAACAAGAAAAAAGGTGCATGTTGACCTTTGTGGTACAAGCATCTTTTTTAATAGTTTAATTGTTTGGTTGGTTGGACGTTTATACATATTATAGGCAGAATGCAGATGAAGGTCACATGACATGGGAGGGACGTGTTCCAGGCTGCTTCCCTGAGTTTAATCTGAATTCAGTCTCAATGTAAACTATAGGAATGCACCCCCCCCTCCCCCAGTCTCACAAATCTGATTTCTAATTTCCAAATGTTTTGAGCTTATCAGTACTATAAATGTTACATAAATATAAACAGCATTGTTAGAATTTTGTGACATGTAAACACAATGTAAACTGTATACCGAGTTCAGATTATGAGTTTGGTCCATATTGAAAATGAACTGCAGTGTTATGTGGAGACTGACCAAGGTGTGAAAATGAATTCAGTCTGGTAGTGAACTCCATCCTGACTTGCGCTAAATCCACTGCTAGCTCAGGATGCTTCTCAAGTGGACTAAAATGAATCCATGCTGATACATTTTTTGAAACCATACGTAAGAGCTCAAACTATCCCTCATCTTATAACTGTTTTACTTAAAGAATAGTAGTTCAGGCCATTGTGCTCTAGAAAATTGTTTTTCATCAGTCTGTACACCACCAAGCTGGACTCACAGAAGGTCTAGCATCCATTGAGATTTCAATTTTTATTGTGTAATTTTGTACAAAACAAACAAACTGCGAAGAGACATCTTATTGTTTGGCAAAAATTCAGCCATTGTGGTATGCAAAACTTATTTCGCATTCACAGTAGGTTTACTTGTCCTACATAATTCACTGCTGAGATGCTAAAAATCAGAATGGGAGAGTATTGGGTGTATCACATACTGTGCACACAGGTTTCTACTTGTACTTACAGGATCAGTAAATTAATACTTGGCAGTGAGAACAGTTTTAAATTTTCAAGGTATATGTAAGTGAACCTTGTATTTCTGCTTCTATCGCTTCTCCCTGGCAAACTAAAGACAAGAGTGACTTACCGTTCCTATTTAAAATGGGGAGCAGCATGTTTTCTAAGATGGCTGCCTCATTAGCCACACCATACCACCAATGGCTCTGGGTAGAAGATGCTCTTAAAGAAGAGGCACTAAAACATTCATCAAAAATTTTTAAAAATTAAAAAAAGAAAAAAAATCTCTCACGTCTGCTAAAGTCACACATATTCTTCCTGCCTGCACTACAAATGAGTACAACATATCTTACTTTTTGAAATCTTTGAAATTAACTCATAGTTAGAAAAAAATGGATTCATTGCCAGTGGTTTGGCATTTTAAGTGTCGACCCAGGACAAGTTCATTGTTATATCCAAATTCTAACTCTTACCACTCCAGACTGGTTCCACATCAGTAACTACTCAGTCCACTTAAAAGATCTTGTGCTTGTGTAGAAAGAGGTTTTATTACATACAGCCAGCCACTGAAGCTAAAAATGTGGTTAACTGTTATTGTTGCTCTGTACAGCTGTGGGTCGTTCCACTGAATTCGGAAGAGAATATATACAGCTTTTCCAGTTACTGTCTGACTCGGTGACGATGGCTTTGTGGTGCACGGAGTGTGCAGTCACAATTTTGGAGAGCGCATCAACAGTATTCACGAACTCACAACACTCACGAACCTGGAACCTCTACCAAAGAGATTGGGGCTCTTCTCACAACACTCTGCCCAACATGTTTAGCCTTGCGATGGGGTTGGGAATGACTGAATTCATTCTCTATACATATATATTTATACATATTTGCAACTGTGTTTGTGTGTACATTGTCTAACTTAATATTTAAGTCTACCTGGACTGCATGACGTTTTTGCCCTGTTGGGAAATGTCCAATTCTTTGTACCCTAAACTACAGTGGTAACTGTATATGTAATGTAGTGCACACTAGCTGAAGAGTATACCTCAGCTAGTGCACTAAAGCATTAGCCAGAGTGCACTGTACACTTTCACAGTCATTGTCAGTTAAACCAAAACATCAGGGGAGCAGCCTCATACCAGCATGGGTTTACACAGTGGGTTAATGTGACAACACTTGCATTTGTATGTGTGTGTGTGTGTGTGTGTTTTGGGGGGAGGTATGATGGACCACACTGTCTGCAACATGTCAGCTTGCATGTGTGTGTGTACTGTATGTCTTTACTGTATATGCGTGTGTATCTTCAGTGTGTGTATGAGCATGCGCATGTGCACATGACAGCCGTTTATCTCCAGCTCACTCAGTCAACAGTTTAATCTCCTTCGCGAGGAGCGAGTTGATGTTGTAGGCGGGGTCAGCCGCACTGGGGGCGTGGCCCATCTCGTTAAGCTCCGCCTCACTCTCGCTCGAGGTAGAGCTGGTGCTCATGGTGCTGACGGCGTCGGGGATGGCGCAGGTGGCGACGGGCGGGCCCACCTCGGGCGGGACGCAGCCCTCGGCGGGGAGGCACACCTCGGGCTCGCTGCTGGTCTCGCTGGCGCTGGACACCACCGACAGCAGCGACATCTTGCGGCTGAGGCGGCCGGGCAGGAGCGAGAGGGCGTAGTCCGCCACGATGCCCGCCACGTCCATCCCGCAGGCCTGGTCGAAGGCGATGAAGCCCACGTTGGCGTTGGCCTCGCAGACCACGAAGGAACCGTCGTTCAGCTGCAGCAGGTCGATGCCGCACACGTCCATGCCCAGGATGTTGGACACCTGCACGGCCAGCTGCTTGCCCTGCTCGCTCAGAGGGCACATCATGCCCACCCCACCTGCCGAGGAAACGCAGGTACGTGAGTGACGCTCATACTGAGTCTGGTGTAGTCAACCTGCTGCATTCTGGGGGGGTTTTCTGTCCTGAATACTGGATAATGAAGACTGTCTGAGCAGATATAAGAATCAGAAATATATATATATGTATTCACAAAGTCTGCTGCCTCAGTTTTTATGGTGGCAATCCGTATTAATTCTAGATTGTTTAGAGTGATTAGATGAGTTGCAATCAAATTCAATTGCAAAATCATTCCTGGTCATGAAAATGACCTTATCACAAAAGTTACTGCATTCCAGCCACTGCATTTTAGCCCTACACAATGGAGTACGAACGACATTTCAGTGATGATCCCGTTAGCTCAGGAGAAAAGGTTAATGAGGATAAGACAGCTGACATCACATGCTGATTAGAGGAGCAGACTGCAGGGAGGTCTTGGAGCAGGGACGGCTTGGTGTTAAGAAGAGCAGCAAACAGTGAAGCATCCTGAGACGATTCATAAGTGAGGCTGCTTCTCATGCAGGGGTGTGTGGTTAGCTCAAAAGTTGGCCCAAGAATACTGCCATGAATAAGGAGTGGTATCAAAACATCCTCAAAGAGCAACTTCTCCCAACGGTCCAGGAGCAATGTGGAGATGAACAATGGTTTTCCCAGCATGGTGGAATTCACAAGGCAAAAGTGATAACCAGGTGGCTCGGTGATCAAAACTTTGCAATATTGGGTCCATGGCCCTCCCCAGATATCAATCCCATTTAAAACCTGTGGAAGTCTTTTTGAGGAAACTGATCAACTCCAAGCACTGACTAGGCAAGAATATGCTGCCATCATTCAAGATTTTGCCCTGAAGCTGATATCCTGGCACGTGGTATCCATGCTGTGGTGAATTACAGAGGTCTTAAAGAAGGGTCAACAAGTCTTTGTTCAAACTGTATGGATGTCAATAAAAAGTTAAATGTATGAAATGCTTATAATTGTATTTCGTTATACCATATAAACATCTGACAAAAGGTTTTTAAAAGGATCTGTATGGTGTGATTTTTGTTTCAATAGTTCCACAAAAGCAAAAGTAAATCCAAGAGCAGAAAGTATGTTATGAATGCAAAACAGAAAAAAATATATCAAAAGTATATATTTTTGAAAACAGAACCCCCCCCGTTCCGCCATGTTTGAAAACGCTGGGAAGCTGGTGGGGTGGGCGTGGCTTGATCCCAGAGGCGGTCTCAGAGCTCTGTGTCAGTCCGGAATCAGTGACCAATGGAGATTGCAGAGGAACGCCTTCATCTAAGACCCTCCCACACGTGAAATGTGTTCCAAAAGTCAGAAGCAAAAAACGAAGCAGAAGCAAAGAGAGATTCCAGAAGCAAAAGACCTTACTGGGAAAATCCAAAAAAACAAAAACAATGGAACCAAAAACTTGTCAAAATGCAAACGAAAATAAGTTTCAAATAACCAATTATATAAAAAATATATACTTTTGATATATTTTTTTCTGTTTTGCATTCATAACATATACTTTCTGCTTTTGGATTTACTTTTGCTTTTGTGGAACTATTGAAACAAAAATCACTCTATAGACCTGAATCAAACTTTGTGAAAACCAAAATTTGTGCCATACTCGAAACTTTTGGCCACGATTGTAGAAGGTACGTGTATTCTTGTGCCCAATCTGATCGTGTTGTTTACATCAGTATAATTTCTGTTCTCAGGCTCGACTTACGGCAACGTCTGAGCTGAACAAAGACACTTTTCATCGAGCTCTTGATTACCCTAAATTGAACCCGTCCGTTCAGAAACAAACCTGCCCCGCCCACGGCGCACCCCCCCCCAGGCCTACCGAGGGAGCAGTTGCTCTGCATCCGTCCATCGGTGGAGCAGCGCAGCATGGAGCCGATCACCCTGCCGCCCACCAGAACCACGCGCACGTCCCGCCCGTGGCTCTCCTTCACGTACTCCTGGAAGAGGTACGGCGCCTCGTGACGGATCAGGTGGCACAGGTCGGCCAGGTGGTGCTTATCGCGCGCCAGGAACACGGCCTTGCCTGCGCCAGACGGAAACAGACATTACTTGCGCACGCACATCAACCCCACCACCACCCCCGTATTAAAGGTGCGGCTTTAAAAAACGGCCTAGTTGAGGTTTGTGTACCTAGGACGGCCTTTTCTTCAGAAACATGGTGCGTTTCACACAACAGCCCACTGGCTGTGCGAGGCATGTGTGTATACATGTGCACGAGGGTTTAAGAGCTTACTTGCACACATGTAGGTAGAATGGTACCGCTGTGCTGTACTGCTGAATCTAGAGGAGGTGTGTGGATGTGTGTGTGTGTGTGTGTGTGTGTGTGTGTGTGTGTGTGTGTGTGTGTGTGTGTGAAAAGATAAGCTGTTGGCCTGAAGTCTTAACCTCTACCGCAGTAAGGCAGTAGCATGTGTATGCATGTCCATGTGTTTCCTAAATAGCTCACATGTACACCGCTAAATTAAATTATTTCACACGGAGATTAAAAAAAAAAAAAAACAATGAAAACAAACATTACGCAACATATTACACAGATTAAACCTTGACACATTTTGCACTTTCTTCTCTAGTAGGATTCCTTTGGACAACACTGTGGAAGAAGACTTGTTCTATCATGGCCTGTCCTGCATTAGCAGACAGCTGACCCGAGTCTCTGCACTGCTGGGCCTCTCCACACACTCTGTGGTGCGCCACACCGGTCACTCGGGGTGTGGAGCATCTGTTCTTGATTCAGCCAGCAGAGCTAGCTGACGCGATGCTAGCGCTGCAAACAGGCTGCTGTTTAGCCTTCTTCCCAGCATGCTCTGGTCCATTCCAATCCTCCCCCCCCTTTTCTTTGTCTACATGCAAAATGTCATAAGTGCAGCAGTGAGCAATGGGGGAGGTTTTGGCTGAGAGCTGATCTGGGAACAGGCGCCCTCTCCCTAATCCTGCACTGCCCCTAATCACTAAGAGCTGCAGAGAGGTCTGAGAGCAGTAAAGGACTCACCTCTGTGCCCCCGAGCATTTTTCACCACAACAGGATAGCCAAGGGGCTCTGCCTCATCAATCATCTTACGGAAGTTGTCATGGCCACCTGGAGACACACACACACGCACGCACACACACACACACACACACGCACGCACACACACGCACGCACGCACACACACACACACACACACACACACACCACACACACACACACACACACACACACACACACACACACACACACACACACACACACACAGATTAATTACCAATCCTGCAATAAACAGACCCTAATTTCCTGTAGTGTGCGTGCAAGGCCAAATAAGATGGGCAGAGAGCGTGTTGTGATAAAATACTGGATTCTGGTGAATGCAGCTATAATCAGTAGATCAGCACCGCAGTGCTACCGTACCTTCACACCCACACTCAACAGGCGTGAGCTGGGAACAAAATGCACTCCCTTTGCACTGGGATGACTCGAGGAGGTCTGAACATTTATGACAATGGCTTTATCTCTTAGAAAGGCAATCATGAAGAACATCAATTAGGATTACTCAACAAAACTGCCTTCCTCAAACCACAAACCACCCGAATCACAAGCATCCCGTCCCGAGTCCACACCCATCACAGCCCGTGTTAACGGAAACCGTTGGGCCACAGTGCTGACGGAGGACTTGAGCGCCGGCTCCGTCCGTGATGGGAAGGGCAAGGGAGAGTGAGGGGAGGGGAGGGAGGAGAGAGGGGAGGGTGAGGGGAGGGAGGAGTGAGGGGAGGGAGAGGGGAGGGAGGAGTGAGGAGAGGGGAGGGAGGAGTGAGGAGAGGGGAGGGAGGAGTGAGGGGAGGGAGGAGTGAGGGAGGGAGGGTGAGGGGAGGGAGGAGTGAGGGGAGGGGAGGGAGGAGTGAGGGGAGGGGAGGGAGGAGTGAGGGGAGGGGAGGGAGGAGAGAGGGGAGGGGAGGGAGGAGTGAGGGGAGGGAGAGGGGAGGGAGGAGTGAGGGGGAGGGTGAGGGGAGGGAGGAGTGAGGGGAGGGGAGGGTGAGGGGAGGGAGGAGTGAGGGGAGGGGAGGGAGGAGTGAGGGGAGGAGGAGTGAGGGGAGGGAGAGGGGAGGGAGGAGTGAGGGGAGGGAGAGGGGAGGGAGGAGTGAGGGGAGGGTGAGGGGAGGGAGAGGGGAGGGAGGAGTGAGGGGAGGGGAGGGTGAGGGGAGGGAGGAGTGAGGGGAGGGGAGGGAGGAGTGAGGGGAGGGAGAGGGGAGGGAGGAGTGAGGGGAGGGGAGGGAGGAGTGAGGGGAGGGTGAGGGGAGGGAGGAGTGAGGAGAGGGGAGGGAGGAGTGAGGGGAGGGAGGATTGAGGGGAGGTTGAGGGGAGGGAGGAGTGAGGGGAGGGGAGAGTGGATGAGGGGAGGGAGGAGGCAGAGCAGTGGGCCTGAGCCCTAATTACACCCAAACCTCCGTCCACTCGTCCCACCAGAGGGTAAATACCGCCCCCCCTCCTCCTCCCTCGCATGCTGCAGAGACGCCTGCTGACTCCAGACTCCTGTTCAGTCACGCACCACTCACTGGCTTCTGCTTTGGGCCAGTTTCGGTACAAATACTGTCTGGGGCATTTGCGGTCGTCACCCCCCCCCCCCCCCCCTCACCCCCCCACCAGCTCTGTTCTGACCGAGAGGGAGAGAGACACAGACAGACGGGCAGGGGGCGGGCCGCAGAGAGCCAACGTCAGACAGGCCCACGTCACTGAAGCAGCTGCCTGGCTCTCGCAGTCTGTTTTCATTCAGATGGCCACGAGGCCTCACCCCTCACCCCGACCCCCCCTCCCCCTCCAAGCCCTGTTGCATAAGGGTCTCACACATATCTGCGCATGTGTGGACATGTAGAATTTACACTCTACCAGCCAGGCTTCTATGGGGTTTGGTCAAAAATACCACTCGTCTTCGGCGTTCGGTTCATTTAGATGCGTCTTCCTGATTCATGTTTTTTTTTTTAATGGTCCTGCAAAGTTGTTGTAATTATGTGGGGAACCTTTTGCACACCTTTGACATAAGCAATACTTCCAAAGTTCACCGTCTCGCACTAATAATAGAATACGTGAGAGCCGAGGCCCGTCAGTGTAGAGAACCATGCTGCAGACCTGCTGAAACGGAACAAAGTTTTTTCTGAAGTTTTGGAAGACATTTATACTTTCCGCTACAAAGATTTCTTGCTGAACTAGCGGTAGTCCTACAGCGGTTTCTGCAGATCTCTTTCCACAACTAATCTTGAAGGAGACGAGAGGGACCTGCTGAAGCCCAAGAACGTGACACGCCGTTATGACACGTGCAGCATCAATACCCACGTGAGACTTCATCGCCGCTCGGCATTAATGCCTTCATCGCCATTCGAAAGCGTGCACCCACAGGAGCGCACGAGTGCGTCTGACACTAACCGTAGGAGTATGTGTCTGGCAGCGGGACTCCGTGTCCTGCGAGCTCCTGGAAGGTCCAGAACTTGTTGACGCAGTTGAGGATGGCCTGGGGCCGGTTCACCAGGCGACACCCCATCTTCTCCAGGTGTCTCAGCACGGTGATGTCACTGTCCGACTGCACCCACGGGGTGGGGACACGCACCACGGTGACCTGCGGGTACGACGTCACCATCTCCTGCCCCACACGCAGACCTAGGAGAAACAGAGGGACCGGTGAATGTGTTTAACAGGCTGCGCGCACGCACACACACACACACGCACTTGTAACGCAACTCACAACTGCGCCGTCTGGTTTCTTGCTCATCAAAATTATAGATTTTTTTTTTAAGTCATAGTACCACGGTGTGTTTGTTCAGATTTCTTCAGGTTAGGGTTACACAGCAGTCTCCTGTAAGTGATATTTTTAAGATCTTTGTAGGTTCAGAAGCTGCACCATATCAGCAGTGCTGATGCAGCCATGACTGGGTGTGGGGAGGAGTCTCCGCATGTATCTAAGCAATGCCCAAGAGAAGATGAAGCCTTTCGCTTGGACCACTGCCTCCCTCTGCGACACACACACACACACACGCGCGCGCCACCCCACCCTTCCATGTTTCTCTACTGACATGCCAAATGAGCTGGCAGGACAAACACGGACAACATCTCTGCAATGCTGAGTTTCTGAGATCCACCTCCTCCAGAGTAGTTCAACAACAGGAACCTTTTCTCTCTCACTTATGTACTGACCTACTAACCCAGATTCTTCTGCTCATTTTTGTTTCAACAGTTTAATTACCGCCTTAGCTTTATTCAACACTTCATATTCACCATCACTTTGCTTTAATCACACTCACACATACACACACACACATCCTTCCTGAGTGACGACCCTTATCAAGGTCTGCTCTGCAACTCAGGACTACAGCATGACAAATCTCACCTTGTCTTTTCTAGTTTCATTTCAGGGTCAGAGTGAATAAATACGGAAGTGTGTTGTCACTGTGATGACAAGACTTTTCTAAATATACCATGAGTTCTATTACATTGTTATGATTCCCCCTCATTAAGAATACAATACCTCACACAAACACAACCACTGCTACTAATGTACACATAGCAGCTATTAATGAGATCATAAGACAACCACTTTAAACACAAAACTACTGAACTAGCCCTCTAGTACAAAGCCTACTGTACTAAAGGCCAAGAGATCTTAAAGAACATGCCAGAAAGATCATGAGACCTGCTTTCTGCTTCACCATCTTAAGAATGAGTGGCATTCAAGCAACATACACACACACACACACACACACACACACACACACACACACACACACACACACACACACACACACACACAAGCAGACCGTAGCCATTGCTACATCAGGACTCTGCCTCCCTTTCATAAACAGAAATAAGGTTTGTAGACGTGCTGTGTTAAACTGCCTTAATAAAGCCCATGAATGCACGTAGACCTTTAGCAGGACCAGAACGATCCGCATGTAGCTGCAATTCCTTCATATAATCTGCTGCTTTCAGCATTTTAAGTATTTTTCAGATTAGCTTGATAATTGTCCACCAAGTAACTGTCATGTGTTTGTCACCCATTCACACAGCAGTGATGGTGATGGTGTTGGGATTATTTTAATAACATAACATCAGTGTATCTCCATTGGAAAAGAACACGGTTTTGCCCATGGTAATTAACAAGCTAACTGTAAATCCCCCCCCCCCCCCCCCCCCCCTGGAAAACATTTACATTATTTATTTCCCAGCAGTTCTGTATTAACTCTGACGATCACGATGACGTTTCATTGTAACTGAAGTTCTGCGTCGAACAACTTCATCCTGCTCCGACAGCGCTGGCGACCCAGTGCGCATGCGCCCGGGGGGGGGGGGGGGGGAGATGCATCTGATGCAACACCACTGGCACACGCTCACGTTTCCCCTCGCACAGCTGGGCAGAACGAATACATGTTGGGTGTGCATGTGGCCGTGTGCGCCGCTCGGGACTACCAGAGGGAACGCCAGTCACGAGTTCGTGGGGTTGAGAGTGAAGCAGTCGTTCAGATGGTAAAACCATCGGCAGCCACATCACCTCCTCCCTCCTCCCCTCTCCCTCTCCCTCGTCTCTCTCTGCAGCTCCCCTCCCCTCTCTCCTCCTCCCAAGAGGTTTGTCCTGCAGCAGCTGTGGCTGTATGGTTTAGCCCGTGTGTCGTTTTGTTGTGTTAAACGTTGGGAGGAGGCTGTTTTTTTATCATTACTGCATGGGAAAAAGAGCAAAAAAATACAAACAGCCATCCTGCATCCTAGCCAATGAGAATTTTCCCTGAAGGAAAACCACTGAGTGAGCCACGTATACACACACTGCCGAGTGCACACACGTACGGGCTTGCATACGTGAAAATCCCGTCTGACACACACAGCTTCCGAAAAAGCCTTCTGTAACAGTAGGCTAAGACTATGTACCATTCTCAAATGATAACACATCTGTTTGATCTTGGATCCTCTAACATTTACGGAGCTTAAGACGGTGTCTGCACAATCCAGCCTGACTGACTGGCAGGCTGTCTACACCCAAAACAGCAGGTGCATATTTGGGAGCACATGTGTGTACTACGCCCATGACTACGTTTACCAGCAGTGAGTTGTATCACTTGTACAGTTGCACTACAGCAGGGGTACTGTAGTATTACTGTAGGGGTATTTGTCCGCGGTCCAGTTTTGGCAGATACCTGTGACCTGAGGTCCGGTGCGGCGGGGGTGGCGAACGTAAATTGTTGAGAGGGGGTGGCGAACGTAACACTCGTGACGGAGTGTTTTTTCAATAGCCCTGAAATAAATGCTACAGTTTTGTTTTGGTCCGTATCCAGTTAATCAGAAATGAGATTGGGTCCGGACAGGACTGCGTTCGCCAGTTGAGTACCCCTGCACTACAGTAATCTCGTGGAGGGTTTGTAGCCCATGACCATATGTGTATGCATGCATGCACATATGCTTGTGTGTGTGTGTGTGTGTGTGTGTGTGTGTGTGTGTGTGTGTGTGTGTGTGTGTGAGAGAGAGAGGAAGTCTTCCCTCTAGCTGGTGTGGTGCACCAAAACAAGCAGAAACAGTGAAACAGTGTTACATTTCTCAGAGGGCGGAGGAATGGTCACTCGTGATGCACGGTTCTCTCCCACCCCAACACACACACCCACCCACACAATCTAGCGTCTGCACCACAGGACGTGAAATTCCCACCGCCACACGTCTCAGATGTGTGTGGTTTTACGGTCGATCCCTCTCTCTCCAGCGTGAACTTGCTGAGGTACAGGTCTGAGGTACATGTTTGAGCTGCAGTTTTGCCATGCCACGTCTGTAACAGGCGTTAATTCACTTCCTACTGGGATGACTGGGGAAGCCTCTCAGTCTCATTTGTCCAAATTTCAATTCTGTGTCCTTTTCAATAAATACTGAACCAAGCCTTAATGGGTATGTAGCAAAATTAAACATTAATCTAAAATATATTGGGAATATTTAACCCTGCTAACATCAAACAGCAGCAATCAAAACAAAATCAGTCTTCTACTGGCCTAATTCACCAATCGGGTCTATGTGGTGAATTCATCAAGCCTATCTATGGGCCTAATTCACCAATCATATCTATGGGCCTAATTCACCAATCTGGTCTATGGGCCTAATTCTTGGTCCAGTCAGACACGCCCAAGGCCCAGTGCAGACGATCACCCTCAGCTGCAGACCTGGTCACTGAGCTCCTTTTCCTTCTCTACCAACCACTGTGTGACAGATTCATATTGAGATCGGGACAGGGGTGACTTGTTGAATGGAAACCAGCTATCTGCAAGAGCCCCTCCCCAGAGAAAAGCAACTTGGTGTCAACGGTGCTGCAATTAAGATTACAGGTTAAGAGCTTTAAGAGCCATTTGCTAAGTGATGTTTCCTTCATTAGTTTTGTATCACAACTACAATGTTATTCAAAGAAGCAAGCACTGAAATTCAATAGGCCTATAATTAAAATATTTTTTTCTGTAAATTCATGTCCAAATCTTCACACACTTGATCTGGTCCTGAAATGCTTTCAAGCAAACATACTGATAAAATCTAGGAAATAGCATTACTCCTAGACAGGTGATCTATAAACATTTTAATGAATGGCATGGGGCGGCCATCTTGAATGTACTTTGTTATGGGTTAGTTTGCCACCGTTCTGCAAGATGGCAAAACGGGTTGTTTGCATTCAACACAGATGAGCAGTAAAGCTACTGAAACCAGAAGCGAGTGTCAAGCTCAAAAACAACAGTGGCATGTCCAATGCGGACTTAGAGCTTCTGTTGGTTTTGAGTTTAGTGACAAAACATGGCCCCCAGAAAATAACACAGGCTCCATTCCCATCTGGTGCTTTTTGAAAACAAAAAAGCAGTCTAGTGAGTTTTTTGTATTACCAATTGTATTAACATTTTATATTAAAATATAAAATGTAAATATTTAATGAAAATAGTACTCGGTGTGAATGGATCTAAATTGTCTTTTCCCATACAGAAAGAACATAGAAATACACAAACTGATGAAGCAATTGATGAACACTAGTAAGAGGTAATTAGATAAATTAGTTTTGCAAGATAAATAAAAATTTCTTTTTTTTTAATCAAACTTTGTCAGTGCTGAAAACTTGCCAAAACATCATCAGCACATCAGCTAGCACATAGGGCAATGTAATCCATTTCAATCAATCCTAATCAACATCCAGTATAAAGAATGAATCCAGTAAGCACTGCCTCTAGAACTCTGAAATGTTTTGATTGAAACCCTGTTTGCTTACCTCTACTGAACCGCCTAGATTGATTTAAAAAATACAAAGAAACAAAAGATATTGTGCCATTATTGCAAGCTCCTCTGAAAAAAATAATTTTTCTCCAGAAAACAAAATGCAACTTTGGAGGAATTTGGACAAGGTCTGGAGGTGAAAGGTGAACCAGGTATCCAGTGATGCAATATGTTTTAGGCTATTAAAATTAGACTGGTATAGAACCATTATGCCCAAGGCAAAATTTATGAAAAAATAACAAATTTGAATGAAACTTAATGCTATTTACTGGTCAGATATGATGACAAACAATACACTCCCCAAACACCACTGCCCCCAAATTCAGGCCAATGACTTTGCTCATTCTCTTGAGGATGTTGGTGACTCCACCTCCACGTATCTCGGTTCCCCATTTTATGTCTGGTGATAAGATAAATGATCATTTTTTATATGAACAGTTTCCATATAGATCACATCAACACAGCGTACCGTTACATCTACACTGTCATGGTACAGTTAGTTAAAGAGAGCTGGTGTTAGGAGACTACTCTGCAGTCTGTCTTGGATATTACCAGATATTACCACACAAACGCCCTGCGCGCATGTAGCCATGACTGATACTACACTGTATGCGAAAATCTGGGTATTCATTAAGACCGGCCCATTTAAAAATCTTATAATGTGTGTTAAACGTGTACAGGCCAGTAGCTGTGGGAGTTTTAGTTCAATATTCATAACAAATGTATGAAGAAACCGTCCAACACCACGGAGCACAGCTGAACACAGCGACCAAATGCAGCTAGAAAGCCCAATTCTGAATTCACGAATCAGAAATCCGACTTTTTAATACAAAAGGCTGACGTGATTCTCTAAATATTAAAATCTCTTCGCCGAGTAGATTCATATTACAATTTACAGCCATTATAGTAACACAATATCGCGCCGTGGCAGTTTCCACCGCGGCGCTCGTCTTGACGATGAACGCGCTCGAGCCGCCTGGCCAGATGCTCGCGACCACGCACGCACGCGCGCGCGCACGCCCGCCGAATCAATTGTTCAGTTATGTGGATGTCGAATAACGGAACATTTAAACCCACACGGCCATTATAGAACCACAAAAATCGTCGTTTGACCATATTTAGATTAAAAAACAGCCCCCGAATCCACCCGGCATCTATTCATGAATGGAAGAAATGGAAATGTACGGCTGTAAATGAGGTGAAACGGTCAGTGTGACACGGTGAGACGGCGGCTAGCTCGCTAACTAGCCCGCTAGCAACGGCCACCTCAGCTCCTCACAGCCCACCATAACCGAGCCCCCATTCAACACCGACACCTCACTTATTATTCCACCGAGTAAAACCAGTCGAGTACAACCACCGGGTTTAGGCCGTTTTATCGAAGACGTTGGTGTTATATTTACCCAGCTGTCCGTCGGTGATGGTTATAACGACCTCGTCCATTAAGAGGTACCGAAATTCAACGTCGTCTTCAGCGCAGCGCTCCTTGAGGGCTCGCAGGATCTGAACTTGGGGATACTCCTGGCTGATGCGCCGGTCGGTCACGAACCACACCCGGGAACACATCTTTAAAATATTACTTTAAAAAAAACGTTTCAGCTTTTAAAGGGTGATTAAAAAATAAATGTGCTCCGGCCGCAAGGGAGAGTGTGTTGGCGAGAGCGCGGGATCCGGGGTCGGGCAGCGACGGGGATGAAGCTCGCAGCCACAACAATGGGATGCGGCTGCGGCGCTGCTGGCTAACTCGTGCGCTAGCTGCGCCGCTCAGGCGATGTCTTCGCGTGTTTTTCCTTCACTGCCAGTCGCTCCCGTCTCACCCGATCCAGGATCCCGCTAGATTCCACCTATCACGGCTAACTATAAAAGTCAGAGAGAAAAAAATTTAACGTTATCTACGCCTAACGGCTGCAAGCGGTAGTCTCCTGCCCTCGAGCTGCGGGTCGATGGCTCTCAACGAGGACGACAACTAAACGCCCCGTCACAGAGCGACAACAAAAGCCTCGCTGATGTGGCCCCCCCCAAAATCCGTCGCTAGCTAGACCGAGACGCTAACGGTTATGGCTGAAAATTCAACAAAATGGTGGAAAGGTAGAAATAGAAGGCGGATGGTGGGCCGCGTCGCCTCGCTCGGGATGATGTGCTGCGTTAACGAGTGCTGCCCGCTATCCACGGCGCGCGGTGCTGAACAGAGTGCAAAAGACGCCGCTTATAGTCGACCCCGCGATTTTCTTCCAGCACGCGCTTCGTTTACAACTCTATTCCTCGCGTTCGCGATAATAAAGAAGAGCCAATGAGAATCGAAGGCTTGTTTTTCTGTTGGCCAATGACAGCCGTGTTCTCGTCGGCGGCAGGAGCTATTCGACGAATAATTGCAAAGAATGCGGGGAGGCACGAGCGTTTTACTGGCCCAATGAGGATGTGAGGATGCTGGTAGTAATTTTTGCGCTTGCGGACGCGCACGCGCGCGCTGCTGTGTTTTGGCGCGTGACGGGAGGGGGCGTCTCCGGGAACGCGCGCTTCCCCTGAACCGGTTCAGGCCGGGCATGGGCAGGTTTAGCAGATGCTGGTGCATCTTAGTTATTATTTTTCAACGTCGATTTCATTCGTTTAGTCGAAGATAAAGATCATTGATTATGATGAGACATGCAGTCTTTTTCATAACATGTAAAGCGTTTATACCATGACTGCAGGATATTACAATCGCCTTTTGTAGCTTCGCTGCAGCGTTACTAGTTCCTATGTCAGAAGCTCTTTCTCTGAATCGTGTGATCAGTAACAAATCACGCGAGAAAGGCCACGTTTCAACTTCTTGTTTGCTATTCTAGACAAGCTATTGTAACAAGTGAAGAGAATGCCATGCAGTATGTTCATACTGACACGTTTTTAAAATGACCCAGTTGCTTTGTTGATATGGCGGGTGTTGCGGAGGTG
This sequence comes from Brachyhypopomus gauderio, assembly GCF_052324685.1. Lineage (NCBI taxonomy): Eukaryota > Metazoa > Chordata > Actinopteri > Gymnotiformes > Hypopomidae > Brachyhypopomus > Brachyhypopomus gauderio. The sequence goes on from NW_027506890.1 coordinate 1,409,339, forward strand.
GAGGTCTAATGATGATGTCACATTAGACCAATAGCCAGGCGGGATGAACTAGACTCTTTATCTTTAGGTTATCTCACAAACACCCTGGAGGCAGTTGAATTTCAGTATAATCATCACAAAACCCTTTTAAAACGTCTGTGTATTGCTGTTTCAGTTAACAAACAGCGAGCAAAAATAGTTATAGAAATACAGAATTGCACCACATAAGAATGGACCAGTACTAAACTTTGAACAAAAATGGCGCTAGACTAATGCACGTGCTCTATTGAGAAAAGACCTGACTTTTACATGTGTAGTTGGTGCCAAAGCTACAGAATACACAGCCTTCTCTGCGGGTACACGTAAAGCACACAGACTGGATTTTGGAATTACTTTCTAAGCACATTTCTATAAGCTTGTGGCTTATACGGTTCACTGACACCGCCCCTCGCCGACAAAATGGGCTACATCAGTCAAATTCCCACGCAAGAACTCCGTCTGCTTTGACTACGAGGTATCAAGAGTGGATGTGGTAGAAAATATTCATATACATTCCTCTACACACAAACAAACGTTGAGGGCCCTACCTAACGGAGTGCACGATACATTTTGGGCCCATGCCGCATATACATATAACTTGCTTTTACTTGCGATGGACAAAGCACTGAAATGCGTATCAGTGGGTATTTATGGAATTTATAATGCAACACAGTGGTTTTGTAATTTATAGACACTTTCCAGTAGTTATCCAGAAAGGCCAATAGCAATCGCATTAAGTAGTAAATGTAAGGTAGCCTGATGAATATGTGAAAATGGTTCCGAGGACAATCTCCAGTTACGACCAAAGGATGGCTAGTCCAAACCCTATCCAACTTGAGGACATAAACCAGCACAAAAAAAGTTTAAGGTAATGAAAGTGCAGCGATGCTAATAATCCGTTGGTCGTGTACGTTCAACGATATCAATCAAGTCTAATCAAGATTTTGATCTGTGTGCTTTAGGACACAACGCGTCGCTCAGATGTTAAAAGATGGCCGCGTGTCTTTGGATCTGATGGGGATGCGATTATAAGGCACTAAAATGTAGTGCTGGGATACAGGTAGGCTACATAATAGACGTTGTCTGCCTAATATGGTCTGATTGGTAAATGAAATGCAAGATAGTAATTTCTAATTATGTGGATGATTCAAACATTATTGTTCAAACTTTTATCTTAAAATGTCCATATTTTTTTTATCTCTCTTCAAAACACACGTATATCAAGGCCAGCAACATTCAAAAGCAGAATATTAAACATGCATTAATATCGTAAATGTTAGAGGCCGAACATGAACTTATTTTACTTTAATCTGCTTTAATCTGTTCCTGGATGCATGTTATACATATAGTTAATATACTTGTTTTTACTACGTTTTTTCTATATTGTAAGATTGTCTACGTTTTTAAACAACATTATTTAGTCCATTTCGACTTTTCTTTCTATGGAGTAAGTTTTAAAATAATGTTACTTCTGGCTTTATTTCACCCTAAAGATTTCACGTTGTTTCACAGCAGCTGTACAGTGCCACCTGCTGGTAAACGAAGGCATTACTTGTGGGAACTGCTACTAATATTCTTCTAAATAACCTATTCTTTTTAACAGATATGGACTATTTTAAGTCTGAATGTAAAGTTTAAGTTGTTATCATAAGCAACAGCGGCATATATAAAAGCAACGGAGCTATTTATTTATTTATTATGTAGTTCTCATAACGTAACATGGACCAGGACATCTCATCCAAATATTTCATGGAGTAATTTATTCCAACACACAACATGGCATTTCAAAAGTTGCACTAAGGCTCAAACATAGACATGGTTTCAATGTTAACATTACATAGTTTTCCACAATCACATTTCATGTAAATTAGGAATTTTAAATCCCTTCTGTTCACAGCTTTTACCCTCAGGCCCAGTACATGAGAGTCATGGTCTCAGGCTGGTAGTTTGACAGGCAAGAAAGTGCAGACATTTAAGATTCATGACTTGTGCTGATTTACAAGGTGCAAAAAGTGTTTTAAAATTAAACCCACAATAAAGCATCTTCTCTGTGAAATTAGTCATCTTCAGATAAGGAGTTTCAGAACACACACCAACTAATGTTACTGTATTACAGTTTAATAGTAAATTGTGTGCATATAAGATATGCCCATATTGGTGTTCTTTCTATTGTAATTTCAGCTCAGTTTAATTTTAACTAAACAGGCTTTGGTAATACCATTTTCTTGATCAGTCATAATGTAAACATATTCGAGTCATCTGCTGTCACTGCTAATTTAATCTTAATTTAAATTTAAACCATCAGTTTCAAAGTGCCCGTACAGTCGTCTGATGAAGCTGATTCAGGTAACCCTTTCAGCCCAGGTAACTTAGCTGGATACCCCAATCATTCAAAACCAATTAGCTATAACACCACTTAATGTTAAAACACTTTAGACCAGCAAAGATAAACATTTTCTTCAGAAACCCTTAAAGCTTTTCTTACACACCGTTTCCACATGGTATTAACAGCTAAAATGCTCAAAAACTATTTTATATCCTTAAAAAAAGAACTGTGCAAATCATAACCATAACAACAATCTGTAATATACCCCAATTTTAGAACACTGCCAAAATCGTTAATTTTTTCTGAGGTCATCATGTACAACCACATCATTACAATTTGATATGAGAATATCTACTTTGACAGTGGGATTAAATCTCAAAATAAATAACAATTAAAAGAATAACCTGTATTCATCTGAATGTCAGGCAATAAAAACTTGCTTTAAATATTTAAATAGTCTCAGAACAGACTGCATGTTTCTTCCCATTTACAACGATTCACGTTTCTGAAGTGATGCAGTATTTTAGGTGGCATGCTGACAACATTTTTGCTCACTGTTTTTTTTTTCAGCGAGACCATGGCATGCATTAACCTGACCCCACTGGGAGACTAGACTACAGCAAAACAAATATACCAGCTGACACAATAACAAGTATGAACATGAAAGTCAATTACAGCATATAAATCAACTAAAACACACAACCTGCAAAATAAGGAATATATATATATATATATATACTTTTCTTTTGAATGACATTAAATCATTACACTAATAAATTACTGAAATTATTCACAAACAGCCTAGTATTGCAACTAGTGTGACAAGAAACTTTATAACCTATAAAGTGCATAAGAATGACTCACAAAACAAATAGCACTCTTAAATGGAATTTCACCAAGAGTATAGATGTGAAAACACTCCAGATTGAGGCACAGTAATAATCCAGCCTGTGGCTGGTTCACTACTGTTGCACGTGGGAACAGGTCTCCAGCATGTTCAGAGAGAAGATGAATCTCCTGTAATCCAGCCTGTAAAACATCTGAATACTTTCCACAACTGATATTCATAAAGCATCTTGGGGTGTTAATATTAACAATGGACAATTGACAATAGAGCACAAATGAACATTTGACATGCCTTATGAAAATCTGCTGAGAACCCTCATTTGTATGATAACACTGTATATATATTTATAGAGATATTAATCTTTAAAAGGAATACTTCCAATCTTACAAAACATGCTAATGCTGTTACTAATTATTAGACGCCCATAGGGGAACAGTTTCATATTATGCAAATGAAATCATGGTACCTTGTGCCAACACTGAGCTAGCATTTCTGGGTGAAACCATTTTTAAGTGTGTTATGTTTAGGCAGACTAATGTCTGTTCAGTTGGTAGGCGTACAGATATGGGTGCTGCAAACTGCTACACTACAAGTGCTATAAGGAATCTGTGTAATGTGGGATTCCTTTTTTTGTTCGTTTTTAAATTGGGGGAATTTTGCAAGTCTACACTGCACGTTTCACATTTGCTTCATGGCCAAAATGTGTGCTGGTGGGGGGCTTCATGATTATCTGATGAGTCAGTAGTCTTGTAAGAACACCAAGAAGGGCAGCACAGCGGTACCCATGGGCCAGAAATAAGAACCACTAGTTTCAAACAACCAATATTATAGACGTTAATTGGTTATGTATGTATGTCATGACATCTATGATTGTTAAATCCCAAATCTTTAGCATATAAAAAGGTACTCTACATTCCAGTTGAGACATTTTTTCCACTGATAAAGAGTCCTGGTTCAAAGGGCACTCTGCTATTAGCAGCACAATTAACAAAACACGATTCACAATCATTTTACATTCAGATTCACCTTATAATGCCAGTTTTCCATTAAAAATGTTACATCACTGTCTGTGGTTCATATTTACAGGTAAAAACATCACCTTGTTTGAGATTATATGTAAGCGTAGCATTAAAACCTTTTTTTGTCTGTTTTTAAGATGTCGTCTTATTCGTTTGACTCTACAACAACAGGGAGTGCACCAGTATTCAGTCTGTCTGTCTGGCCAGGGTGTTTGGCTGGAGTGACGGCGACACCCTTTCTGTTGGTAGTATTAGCCAGAAGCAGACTGCGAGTAACGGGACGCCCAGTCCGTTCTCTCACTCTCAGAGAGAGCTGATGTTCTGCCATCGGTTGTGGATCCAGACCCAATTCCCTCGGCCTCGTTTCCCTGGCGATGCCCTGCACCCTGATGCCAGGCTGCTGAAGTTTACCGTGCGCTGCAGGAGATTTGTTGGAGACAAGAGGTGACTGAACACCTTCAATTAGAATGGGTTTGCTTTTTTTGCTGATGTGGACTACCGAAGTTGACAGACTGTCAGACTTTTTAGGCCTAAAACTATGCACAGTAATTTTCCCTTTGCCAATGTGAGCTTTAAGTGGTAGACTCTCATTGCTGGCTGAACCCGACACACTGATCTGTGCTTTCGCTAAAGTTTTCTGTCCTTGGTTTAACCTTCGCGGTTTCAGCATTACGTCTGCCGTACGAGTACGAATGCCCCCGTTGTTCTCCTGCGCTAGGGTCATGCTGCCTTTTCTCTTTTTAGGTTTCCTGCAGACTAGCTTCATAGGACAGCTGACAGCCATATGCTTCTTCAGGCTGGTGTGGTAAGTAAACTCCCTGCTACAATAAGGACACACATAAACCTCCAGCTCATCCTGGGACCCTTTCCTCCCCATAGTCCTGCCTCTCTGCACCCACACAGATTTCTTCTTACTGTGTGCATTCAGCCGCACTTTAGCCACTAGATCAGAGCAGCCGGGTTTTTTTGGCTGTCCAACCTTGTAGGACACGTTCTGCCTACTGTTGACTCCCTTAGCAGGCGACAGAACTCCGTGCTGGGCTCTCGCAAACTGCTTGAGGGGTATGGGGTTCTTTTTTGGAGTGTAGCGCTTTTTGTCACTCGCATTAGCACAGGCTAATATGTGCTTGTGCAGCTCGGGCATGTTGTCAAAGCTCTTCCCACACTTGGTGCAGCGAATGGCAGTGCTGAAGGTCTGAGGGATATTATGGGTGGTGAAGCTAGTAGCTGTGGCAGCTGCCGTCGCTGCCGGTGTTCGGTTGTGGTACGGAAATGGAGGCGGCTTAAAACTCGGATAGTGCTGATTAATACCAAGTCGGACGTCCGTACCTTTGGGCTTGACCCCTTCGGACGCCATGATCTTGATGGTGGTGTACAGCTCCTCTGCAGTGTTCTGAGAGTCCTTAACATCTTCTGCTGTTGCAGGTGAGTTGTAGGACTGGTGATTCCTGCCTTTTGTTGGGGACACCAGGCAATCGGTGTCCACCCTTACTGGACTGTTGTGGTTCTCGGGTCTTAATTTACCATTTTCTACTTCGGTGTGAGAGCATTCCTGGCCAGGATGCACATCTCGATGATGCTGCTCTAGATTGCAAAGAAAAGCAAACTCTTTGGAACATATTCTGCAGATGTAGAATTTACCAATACCATGATAACTGGAGCGGTGCTCCAATAAGCCAGTGTCGCTCTCAAACAGCTGCACGCAAAACTCACATTTATATGGCCACGTTTCTGAGTGCTCACCGATGTGCTGACTCAGACCTTTCATTGACTGGAAGGGCTCATCGCACGCGTTACACATAAAGCGCTTGCTGAGCGGAGGCAGGGGAGGCTTATCCCGTGCAGATTTGTCCGAGTTCTCCGTTTTGAGATGATCAGAGCAGGCAGAACTATCTGCATTCTCCAGTTTGGTCTCTGTTGTTCCTGGAGAACAAGGACTATGAGTTAATAGCACTGCAGCCTCTGGCATGTCCAACGGAGCTGCAGGAATGGCTGAGGGCAAAGCCATTTCTTCAACCAAAGGCTCAACGCTTCCAGTCCGTACCTGGTCTGGAACCGATGGCTCAACTGTATCGGCCTGTGGTGGTGGTGACAAATGGAGCTCTGGCAGGTCAGTGTGTGGCGTCTGGTCAGAGTGAACGGCATTAGCCTGAAGGACACGTGCCGCTTCAGAGGACTCGAGCGCAACCGTGTACTCAATAACAATGACATTTGGAGGGAAACTCAGGGAAGCAATGTTCGACTGGTTTACCGACAGGGAAGGAGAAAATATTTGAGCTTCGGGTGACAAGACAGAATCTACCACCAGGGCTCTTTGTGCTAGTTCACATACAGATTGATCTGTGAGAAATGGAGAACCCTGTAAGCTTAGAGATGGGGTTGTGGGTATTAGAGTGTGGGTCACGCCTCCAGGGGCAGAATTTAGCCAGTCTGGAAGCGACACGTTAAAAGCAGCTAAAGAATTTGCGGCAGAGACTTCTAAGGTAGTAGTGGGCCCTACAGAGATGGGTGACTGAACAGTGGCACAGAGAGGGTTAAGTTGATGACTAGGTATGGACGATGGCACTGATGTGAATAACTCAGTGGGCAGCTGGGCTGGAGAGGCTGCATGCAATACACCATGATTCAGTACAGCAGGAGGGGCCGCATGCAATGCAGGAGAGGGTAGAGACAGCTCAAACATAATCCCTTCAGGGTTAGCAGCAGGGACTGGTTCAGCCACGGCCATTACAGCAAGATCTGTTACTATAGGAGCACCGAGAAGCCCTGCATCTGCTGCTGTTGGGACATCTGCACTAGCATACTGGTTCAGCAAGACCTTCTCCAACATGTCCGAGTTGGGTTTAGCACGCCTAATTGGTACCTGGGAGGTTGAACTTCCTGCCGGGTCAGACTCTGTACTCTTCCTGCCTGTACTCAGATCCAGAACACCCTCGGCCAAGGTTTCACCATCCGTCTTGCCCACAGCACTAGAGAGATCTAGCGGCTGCTGGTTGCATGACCTTCCCCCGGTTCCTGAAGCAGAGCAGTCCAGTGGCAGAGCCTGCTGCTCGGCGCCAGCAATGTCATCACTTCTAGCTGCATTTACAGTTTCCACTTCATCCGTTGTACATAAGCTTGGTACAGGAGACCCTTGGACACCCTCCATCTTTGGCAGCTTAGAGGCTGAAGAAAATCCTTCCTGCGTCACGGTTCTTTCCGCCCCCGACGCACTGCTTTGCTGTAGAGAGCTGGGAGGGGACGTTGTTCTTCTCTTAAACCTGTTGGATGTTGCGGGTAAAAGCGCTAGTGATAAAGGTGAGCCAAAGTTCTGGCCCTCGGTAATGAGAGCAAATGTGGACTTGCTGCTTTCTTGTTTCTGTAGAAGCTGCTTTAGCTTGGGGGACAAATAGATAGTCTTCTCTTTTTGTAAGACGGTGCTCTCTAAAGGCTGGGGAAGAACAGTGCCAATCAGTGTCGTTCCTGAGGAGGAAGATGACGTTGTTAGGATAGACTCTGATTCCAGTTCAGTTTTTATTTGTGGCAGAAGTGGTGGGGTTGATGTCCTCCTTCTGCCAGATGGTTGGCCAGGGAAGTCAGAGGTTGAGCTAGAGTCATTAGTCTCTATTTTAAGAGCCTGTGTAAATTGACCTGGGTTGATAATCAAGGCATCAAGTCCAATCAAAGCAGCTGCGCCAGAGTTCACTTCCATCACTTCACAGTTAGTGACTGCACTGGTGGAGATAACTTTGCCATCAATGTAGAAGCTGAGGTTCTCAGAGATGTTGCTGGAGATGTCAACCATATACTCCTGCTCCTGTTCACCTTCTTCCTCATGCAGTATACTGGCAGTTGAAGAGGTGTGCAACACACCACGAGGCTCTTCAAAACTTGTGACTTTCTGGCAGACTCCTCTGGGTAGAAGATGGCGCTCATGTATCCTGCGTTCATGTCTTCGCAAGCTAGTGTGAGTCCCAAAAGCTTTCTTGCAGTACTTGCAGACAAAGGAAGCTTTATTCTCTCTATGTCCATCTAAGTCACCTTTTCCTTCTGAATCAGGCATGGGGGAATTATTGACTGGCTGGGAGCTGTGATGTCTCTCTTGTGAAGATACCACCTTCTGAATCTCTCCCTCACTCTTTCGAGATGGCTTCACCATAAAACGACCCGTCCTTCTTTTCATGTTTTCATGTCTTCTCTCGTGCCGTCTTCGGCCAAACTGTGTGCTGAAGCCCTTTCGACAGTGACGACATTTGAACAGGCGAGTGCGGCAGGATGTTGCAGTATGCCGTTCCAGGCTTTGCCTGCTATTAAATCGTCTTTGACACTGCTGGCAGGAGAACAAGCATGAGGTCCGGAGGTCACCGTCAGGGTTAATATCTGGGTCATAGTCAGGGTCCAGGTCGGCCTCCGTAAAAACATTCTGTTCCTCCACAGAGTGTTCCATCATCTCATGTGCTCCCCCCCGTTTGTTGCTCTCACCCTTCCGCGCTGGGCTAGTCTCCCCCGTCAGAGAAGGCTGATGATTCTCAGTGGCGATCTGCAGGATTACAGATGTCTGCGCCTACTGCCCTGAAGAAACAGGAAACTCCTCTGCTTCCACAGAGGGGGGTGGGGGGTGGGTTTGGGGTGGGGAGGAGGTAAAAACATTGGACTATTCAAATACGTATATTGACCCAGTTACAAATGAATTAATAAGACAAGGAGTTTTCAAATGAGGAAATATTTACGATGATATGCAGAAATGCAGAACATCTCAGCATTATATGGAGATGCAAGTTAAATCTCATTTCTTCAGTATACAGTAATTAGGAACATTAATGAAACTGTTGTTTACCCCACTCAGAATCCCACGTCCCTGTACCATTGGCCTCTCTCCACTCCCTATTCAGATTCAACATTTTGTCTCCCTTTTGCATTTATTGTGATCTCCTACTGACCAGGAGACAAGATAATCATATTACTGGCTGATTAGGTAGATTTAGTGAGAAGTGGAGATATTAGACATACTTCACACAGAATATCACCAACAGTGTGTATATGAATGTATTTGTCTGTGTGTGTCTCAGTGATTGTAGTATAACCCGCATGGAGACATTATGCTGCAGAACTTGTATAATGACCTAATCATGCATCCAAGGTAGAGCAAAATCACTCTGGACTTGACTGTTTTTCTGCGTTGCCCTAACAAACACTAATTTCATGTCTTGTCCACTGCAAAGTTGCGACTAAGAACACAGTGTCTGCTTTTTGTCTTCTTTGCATGCCTTTTCGTACCCTGTTGAGTGGGAGGGGATAACGCAAAAAGCCTGATATTTTCATCACCGTTATTAGCAACCGTATGTATCTTCGCGTAGGAATACCCACTGCCACACATTTCTAGCGTACAGCATGTACCAGCACGTTAATCTGTAATGCACGACAGCACAGTATAACCTCACATATAGCGTAAATGTATGACATTTTTATCACCGGTCCAGTAACCACTAGTCTTTAATGTGCTTTGAAATTCGTTTTGCCGTTTTATCCCCCGACAGTGGCACGGTGGTGCCTGACGGGTGGAGTCCCGGTACAACTTCATCTGAAAGGACGCCTGATAAACGGCATTAGTCTCCATTACAAAGAGGGCTGATGAACGGAACCGACTGATCATCAGCACCCTCGTACGCCATATTATCACGGAGCGGTCGGATCCAGGACTGTCGGAGAGACAAACTAACCTAATTTCTCTCTCTCTCTCTCTGTCTCTCTCTCTCACACACACACACACACACACACACACACACACACTCTTTGTTGTTGGAAGAAATTACGTTGTTTCTCGCAACGGATTTGAAAGTCAGGCAGACCGGGCGGTTTGGTGGCTAATAAAAACCAAACAAAACAACATTGGTAAAAAGAGATGCAGTAACTTGGTCAGAAGTGTCGGTACCGAGTGCGTTATCTTCGTGTCCTCGGGTCACACATGTTGCGGTTGTGCCGGAGCCCTTTAAGAGCACAGGCGCCAGTCTGGAAGGTCACCGACAGACACACGTTACCGTTCGCGCTGACTACAAGTCCCCCCACGCATTATTTATCGTCTTAAACAACAGAACCGAGGTTCTTGTGCGGAGTCAGACGCCGTTAGCTGGTCGCAGGTGATGGGTCGGTGTCGTACAGAAACACTGGTGACCAGTCGCTGGCCAGCCTAGCTTAGCCTGCTGCGGTGAACTGGCTCTTCGGTGCCAGTCGATTTTGCTTGGCAGCACCGCGGTGCGCTAGTAAACGCATACCTGTACATTGCTTACCGACTTTAGGACGTCTGCTAGCCGCTCTCATGTGGGCAACATTTCGGCGGACGGTGCTGCGGTGCCCGTCTCGGTGGCTAAGCTAAGGCTTGGTTAGGTTAGCTGGCTGCTGCAGAGTACACAGCGTTGACTGCGCATGTGCGAGCGTTTATAGTCACAGTCGCCAAATCCATTATCACATTTCAGCAACTGAACTTTGCCGGAGCCCAAAAATATTCTAAAGAGAATTGGATATATACGGCATCCACCGACAGATGGATTTAATCGGAACTGCAACATTTCTACTGATTTCTCCCTATGCTGCAACATTTCTACTGATTTCTCCATATGTGCTTATCCAGACCCAGATCTCTACAGCATGCTGTCATTTTAGCAAGCAGCCTATGCACAATGATATTGTAATCCCAATCCAGTTCTTTTATTTAACCGGTCTCTCAGGTTTTCCATCACTTGTTTATCATTTACATTGGACCGCTGCAAAATATTTATAATGCTGTTAGTTTTATTTATTGTTTGATTTGATGGTTAGTCAGAACACACTTTAAAATTGCCTGGACCCTAATATCATATTTAATATTTTGAACTGCTTATAATCTGAAAACACACATGACTAAATAGTTTATTTTTTCTTTTTGAAATAATTCAGATGACTGTAGCCTATTTATCTTGTGTATTCATGCCCCTCTGTTGCCTGGTCTTAGTTGTGACGTCTTTGTTTTGCCATTCTGTCAGTCGAGTGCTGTTTTTGTTTTTTCTTAGTAACCCCTGCTTGTCTTCTTGTTTCCTGTTTACCCCTGTTAATTTAGCCATGATGTAGTTCAGCGTGCCTGGACACTGGAGTGTTCAATAATGAAGTCTGCTTCATCTTTACTGTCACAGCATGTACATTCACTTCATAAGTCAAAGTCACAATTCATCAGAAAGCAATTAATCAGTCCGTGAGACATGTCTAAAAAAAGTCAAATAGATGTGTTTAAAATATGCCTGACAATATGCTATTTGTTCAAAACAACAGGCCATTTCTTTTGAACAAAGAGCCTTTGTGGCTAGTGACCGGTTGTGGAGGTTGAATTAAGAATGTCAAAATTTCAAAGACAAATTCAAAGTCAGAGTCAACCCTACTGAATGTAAAAGGAGTAAAATTGACAAAGGTGATGTAGCTTCTAGCAGGTCTCCATTGGCTGCATCCATTGCTGACAGAAACATGTTGATATGGAGTCATGGATTTGAAGGCTGATGTTTAAGGTGAGTGAGAAGGTCCAGAGGATGGACATTTGTCTCCATCCATCCATCCATCCATCCATCTGTGATACAGAAAGAGAGGTCTTACATATGACCTTACATATCTCCTCTGAAGAAGCACAGATTTACACCTGTGAAACAGATAACTGCATTATTCCATGTGCATGTGTCTCAGATTCACAGCTGTTTGAATTTCTGTAGGCATGTACGAGTACAAAATAATTAAAAATATTACAAAACCTCAAATCAATTGTGAGAGAGAGATAGAGGTAGATAAATACAGATGTTTTTTTCATTGCATATCTTGTGTCTGCGAGGCACACAGAGATTCACATCTGTTTAAATTGCTGTAGACACACAAGTACAGCTGAATCATTATGTCTCTTCCTGTTATCCAGTTTGGAGTAAATGGAAATTGTTGTGCTGCACAACAGGATTTACACTCCTTTTGAAGCGCTGCCTTACTGAACTCCATGGGCTGTGAGGAGGAGAGCTCTCCTTTGTTGCTTCTAATTCCTGTACAGAATTGCACTTAGCACCGTCAACAGATGTGGGTGCCACTAGGGCACTGGATGAAAAAGAACTGCAGCCGTCACCAAAAAAGAAGAACTTGGTAACGCAGGCAGAGAACACACCCTGCACAAAGTATATAAAAGTACAGTTTGGGAGAAGGTGGACATTGAATGTCTTCACGTCTGTGAATCTGCTGCATATGTTTTGTTCACTGAGACAGCAGGGGCCTACAGATCTCACCAAGGTTACCAAGGAGTTTTTGGTGGGGTTTTTAAATTTTATTTCTCTTTCTGTGTTGTATCAACACAGAGATGCCGAGGATTCTCACAGACTACACAGTCCACAAATCCTGTGGTGCAGACCCCATACCCCAGACGGAGCGTTTCTGTCAGAGAAACAATGTCCTTGGAGTGCTGTAAAGAAATGATGTGGCATATGAGCTTTAATGACATTTCATTTGGAATGTGTAAAGACTGAGAGACTTGCTGCAATATCAGATACCCGGTTACATTGTGTACATAGCTGTAATCTGGGTTACAAGCCAGGAAAGCACATTACTGTCAATGAGCAGTTGTTTCATTCTCCAAGATCCACTGTCCTGGCCTGCAATGCAAATCATGATAAATTTGGTATAAAGGTTTGGATATACAGGGCTACGTTGTATTTTAGAAATGACCACAGTCTTCCATCAAGGGAGAAAGACAATACCTTCACAAAACTTATGGAACTATGGGTGAGCCAATACTTTTGGCAATATAGTGTACATCTAAACTTGGAATGAAAATGTGCTCGACTGGTCTGATCAAATAGATAGCCTCCCAATAATTGTAGAACATTCTGAAGATGTGCATTGTGACCTTCTGGGTACCTCTTTTGTGCACACATGTGAGACATACCAGTTTAATACTGAGGTAATACAATAAACGTGGAGGGAAGAAAAACATTTAATGATGTGCTATCTAGATTCGGTACATTAATAACTTAAACCATAGTAGTAATACATACATGTGTTTCAGGTCATGTTAGTAACTGCAGATAGTGAGAATTAAGACTTTTCCGTTCAAATTTTGAAATTTGTGTTTCGCTCATCTCTCCTCAAGCAGAAAACAGCACTATGCCCCCTCTTGTGGTCATTGCTATATAACATAGTTTTTAGTATTATATATAATTACATTATTATATAGTAACTTAAAATGTTGAAGTGAGATCAGTTGACATAATTGACATTACGTGAGACCAGACAGCAGGCAGGCACATCTTTGTCAAAATAAAGTAATGAAAGCTGACTAGCGGTTTTAACATACTCGTCTGAGTATCCATAATAAACGTTTGGATATCTACAAATGTGTAGTAAGAATTATAATACATCTTGTGTGTAGCTTTTGTAACAATTATCCACATTTTGAGAATAGTATGGTTTACGGTTTGTAGAGATCCAAAAATCACTCGTGGGTATAACATTTTATTATGGATAGTCAAACGAACCCTCTATATGTTAAAACATATTTTGTTGTCTATGGTTAAAACCACTTGCCATAAATTCCACTGTGGATAATGATATGATTAAGACAGTAGATAATCCACAATACTTCATTAGAGTACACTTCCATCACCGAGTTTTTATTTATTTATTTCAATATGTATGTTCTCGCAAAAGTCAGATAAATCCGCTCGGGCAAATGGAGCAAAGCACCACCCACGTTACAGCCCAAATCCTGCCGCACATTCCGTGAATCTACATAATTCCATCAGAGAGGTCGCCAATTCTCCCACATTACATAGCGCTACTTTAATCCGCGATGTCTCAATTTCCTGAGGTTATTAACATATGGCCACTAGAGGTCAGTCTTTCAAACCTTTTTGTGTGTCGGCTATGGGTGGGGCTCGCGAGAGTTGACCTGGCAAATGTGATGAAGATTAACCAATTCATCAAGGTTGCAATGGAGTGTGTCTTCTTCTATAAACCTCTACTTTGTTTATCTTCCTTCATGAAATATCTGCATGTGTTTGTGCACTGGTATGCAGTGTGTGTACTGGTTTACTCAACCACAGTTTGTGGTGCTGTGTTAGCTTTGTGGGGTCTCAGTGGTCCCTACAATTGGTGTGAGGCTCATGATGGTTCCACGGAGTGAGGGAATTTTACGATGTGGTATCACATAAACTCATACTTCACTCGTGTCCTGTACAGTTAAATGAGCATGTAAGTAAGGCGGGGTACTTTTACTAAGAAGGAGTTTATGCCCACTGTAACCCAATGCTAACATTCACTGAAAAATAACAGTATAATCTAAATGGTTTGACTGGGGATAAAGCCCAGGATGTGGACTATGTGAAATGGACTATGGTCTACATGTACCAAGTCAACACAACCCTTACAGTACCACGTAAGTACAGTGTTAGGGGACCCAGCGAACTGATGTTGACTATGTTTATGCTCTGTAATTGTTCCCACACAGCTTAAGTCACAGTGAGTCATTTTATCAGAAAGACGCAGGACCACATCACACATCACTAGAGTCAAGAGGAAGATCTCATGCGGCCCATGACACAGAGGCAGGGTGGGGCAGAGAGCAAACGCTTCTTAAAAAACCACTTCCTCAAATTTGCTGAACACGTTGTAACGACGAGGGCAGGAGCAGGTTACTGACTCCCATACAAGAGGAGAAGATCAGAGTCAAACACCCCCTCCCCACCCCCCTTAACTAAAGCTGTTTGAATGAAAAACACTATCAGTTTGGGAAAAACACTATTCAAAACGTACATGGATGATCACATGTATTGAAAAATTAAGGTTTGCTAACAGACCTGTTGGTTTTAACAGCAAAGCCCACTGGTAGATTTAGATATGATGCTCCTGGTAACCACCGACATGTACAGTACCTGTAATTAAGACCAGCTGAATTTGGCCACGCAAGGACAGCTGCACTGGTAAAATACCAAAGCATTACCAAACACCAAAGCAAAAACCTCCATGCCCACCCAACCCCACTGTACACGGCTAACATCTGGATGGAGGTGAGTCTAGTCAGAAGGCTGGCATGTTGGTTATGCAGCGTGGCAGGTCAGAGTGTCTGTATTTAGTCTTGCAGCCGGCCAGCCGGGATGGTCAGAGCGGTCATTACCTTTGACGTGGTGCCCGTTGTAAAAGAACGAGGTGCTCTCTGTTTCAGTGAGTATAATGTTCCCCTCTTCAGCTCTTTTTCGGTTGTTTTTAAGCCAGCTAGTCAGGGATGAGTGGAGTGAGATGCTTTCAATGTTCCTGATTCTTTCAGCATGAAGATTCTTTAGATGCAGTTGGAAAGCTGTAGTCATGCGTGACCTTTCTGCCGGCAGCCTTTAGGCCGGAGAACAAAGAAGCCAAACGAGGCCACCTGTCTAATGCCTAATGTCGCATATGTGGAACCAAACTCTGCTTGTCTAAGTCATTAGTCTGAAACTGAACTCCCTCTCCATCCCTGTGCCGATACACCACGGCACGAGGGCCGCGCATGCGTGTGTGCCTGTGTGTTGGGGGGCATTTCTCACAGGCACTCAGTGTGTATGGCTCTGAGGTAAACACTCTGCGTTCACAAGCATGAACGCCAAAGCACACGTACTGATAAACGCTTGCACTCAGACAGATTTAGTCCAAGGGAAGCAGGCTGCCATATTGGCAGAGGGCGCTGGTGTCAGGCAGGGTATCATTTATCTGGAAATGTTCCGCTATGTGTGATGGAGAGAGAGAGAATTTCGTCTCCACACTGTGTTTTGATGTCCTGTCTGTTTCCCGTCCGTGCGGCAGTGAGGACTGAAGCACGCGTGTTATTACACATGCAGAGAGTGACCCGTCTGTCTGAAATGTGCAGGAGGTTCCCCGGTACCTCCATAGCTGAGGGTCTGACTGAGACTCCTGCTAAAAGAGAACCATTGTTCACAACCAGAGAGAGAGAGAGACTGGGTTTCTGCCTAAAACCACATAGAAACACACACACACATACACACACAGTATTATGGGCCTCACATTACTTAAGTGACCACCCCTGCCTCAAGTTGGTACAGAGAGAGAGAGAGAGAGAAATGAAAGAGTTGGTTATGACATAACCAGTGATAATGAACATCAAACTGCAATATGGCTTCTTGCTTACTTGTTTATATAGATATTACTATAGATGTAATGTCTTTCAGTGTTTATTATAATATTGCTCTAGAAATTGTTGTGCTAATCAAAAAAGTTACATAACAGAAACAAAATGTGTTTTTATTTATTTATTTAAACAACCAAAAATGACAAAAAAAAAGATTGTATTTAAATAAAATGATTTTCTCCGCAGACAGTACAATGTGGACCTGACCCGTAGAAGCATGACATGAAGCGGAACAAAAGAGGGGAAATATGCGTCGTTGCAAACGGTTGCAGTGTCTGAAGCACCTTCATGTTAAAACGTTCATCAGTCAGTGCATGTGTTACTGTTCTCTTGAAGCAAGCGCAGGATAGATCTCGCAACCTTGAACAGGCATCAAACCCAGTCACCAAACCCAGTCACCAAACCCAGCCACCAAAACCAGTCACCTCCAGCCCAATGAGCCGAAGACTCACGGTCATATGTGATGGGTCAGCAGCGTACTGTAGAAGGCTGACCATAGGACGTCTGTTAGCACTTTGTGTCGTTTCTTGGATGGTAAAATTTGGAACATCACTTCAGCAACAAGCAGAGGTTAAAGGTTAAAGTTAAGGTCCTGCTATGGGTTTGCGTCAAACCATTCTGTTGGCATGAGCCAATCAGAATATACACGCAGTTGGAACAAAGTCCAGCAGAGGATATTTAGGCCTAATTTCTGCCCACCTCTAGTAACAAACTGGCGAGCGTCGTTCACACTGCTGTCCTGCTGTGTGGAACAGAAAGTTCCAGTTGACTGTTGAAAAGGGGAGGCAACCAGCAACCATGAATTCAAAATCACATTAATGAATCATAAAAAAGTTCAACATAAGAAGTGTCCGGGCAGGCCAAGGCACTGCTAGCCTTACTGCTAATGTTCACAGATCTAAATGAAGGTTTGATACTGCTAAAGCCACTAGAAAGTTAAGTTTTGGTTACCTGTGAAATAGGTCTTATAGTCAACACCTGAGAACCTCACGGCCAGGCTCAAACATCAAAACAGAATCTGATTGTGGCATCTTACAACAGACTACAGTCTTCCTCTAATCTGTTTGTACATCGTTTTACCGCGTCATGCTACCGTGGGACATTTGTCTTGGGCTGTCAGGGTTTGGAAGAGAATGTGCATAGAGTGTGTAAAGAATTTAGAGTGTGCAAGTGTACATGCGGGACTTTCATACACATTATGCCACAGCCAAGTGAAAGATTAAGGCTTATGAGGAAGACTTGTGAGTTTGTTAATTGTACCCTGCACATGAAATCTGAGAAATTTGAGTAATTCTAACTACTACATAAGTTCCTGAAATTATAAAGGATGTTCTAGTCCTGTGTTTTATGTGTATTAATGCAGTTCTTGAGGTCTTCTTGATGATCCAGAGTGTGGTGTGTTAACACTCCCACATTCCTCCTTCTTTACATTACTGTGCTTTAAAGCACAGAAAATGAGTTTGGCTTCCTGTCTCAACCTTTGGCAGTGTGGAATACAATGGGGGGTGATGGGGGTTCGGCTAATCAACCATATCAATGTTCAGGAGAGGGGTGAGAGTTCACCATCCTCACAGTCGTGGATGGTTAGAGTTCTCCTAGCTTGCTTGTTTAATGACAGGAAATGACATCAGTTCAGTAGTTCAGTATTTCCAGAACTTATTCTTCTTCTCTTCCAGATGTGCTTCCTTTTCAGGGGCTGAAAAGAAAGGAAATCAAAAAGGTATTTTAAAAGCATACCTTAACACAAACCTACATGCAGCCCTTCTGACTTCTGCAATCATCCTGAATTTACAGAGGTTGTGTAATTGTGCCTCTTGGTATAAGTTGTGTGTCTTGTTAGAAACTGTGAGCCTAGTTAGTGCAAAAGCATTTGATTTACAGAGTAGCACGTTTTACATATTATAATCAAAGTTGACGTAAAAGCTTTGCCACTGGGTTCAACATGAAATTAACCACTTTTATTAATTCACGAAATTAATTCACTTTTAACCTTCAGACTTGAATTAGCAGACTCAGATTGTGAAAGAGGATGACACTGTTACTCTCAAAACTGACTTATCAAGCATTGGATATAATAGTTGGAACTAAATAAACACTTCATTTGTTTTTATGACTTCCACTTTGATGTCAATAATGTTCCATTTGCTATAATTTCTGTGGCTACACTAGTATTTTACCTAGCTAACTTGTTTATGTGGCTTTTGTTTCTTTGCTGTCTTGCAACATAAAAAACAAACATTCACTGTCAGCATGCCAATGTTCAGGGCTAAAATACAGGCAGAGCACAATTTCTCAGGGATTTTAATCAGGCGATATGTCTGGTCTACTCACGAGTAATGGCCCATCCTTCTGACCACCACGATGATTACTGCAATAAGGATTGCTATAGCCAACAGTGCACCAAACACAATGCCCACTACATGTCCAGTGGTCATTCCTACAGAAAGATAGGCAATTCAAGAAGTTAGGATTGTGTGTGTGTATTTGTGCTTGTGTGTGTGTGTGTGTGTTTGTGTGAGTGCATGCACATGCCTACACTTACCATCTTCAATCACCTCCACAACATTTGTTCCAGTCTCTTGACCAACTTCGAAGTCACTTGTGACCCCGGACACTAGCTCTGTCATTGAGGTTGGTTCTGCCCCACCCAGTTCCTCTTTATCTGTATGTTCAACTTGTGTTGTGGCGGGCTCCGTCTCCTCTGCCACCGCCCATGTGGTGGCTACTGGAACTTCAGTATCACCCACTGGTGCGTCTGTAGTTACCGGAGGTTCTTCAGTAACAAATACTGTAGATGATGCAGGCGTTGGGCTGGTGTCTTCCTTAGCCGTTACTTTCTCTGTCTGGGACGGTTCTGTGACATGTTCATCTAGGGGAGTTTGGGTTTTGTGTGTCATCTGTGCCTCTGTGGGCACCACCAGAGTACCTGAGAGAAAGAAGCACAAACCATACGGAATAATAAACATCCTTTAAGACTCATCCAACCCCACCCAGCATTGCTGCTGTGCATTTGTGACATAAATTTAATTTCATTTCTCGGTCTAGCTCTCTCTCACGCTCTGTCTCATACATACAAAGACGCGCACACACACACACACACAGAATCTTACACGCACAAGGCGCGTGTACCAGGCCCTACCTCCTAAACCCCAACCCAACGGGCTCACATCCTGCTTGCGTCATCCCTCATTCCAAACGTGCAACCTCACTTCCTGTGGGTGGAGCTGGCTTGAAAAACTCCTTGGGAGGAAATAATATGTCTCATCTGGGAAAATTCTCTCTAAAATCCAAATAGGACTAATTCTCCTCGTCAGCATCCTTCATCAGAGCAACTGTTCTCAGAGCAGCTCCCTAGTTCAGCAGAAAGGACAGCTGGAGTGCATATGAGCATAAGAGGCTCTTTACAACAACACCCTGGACTACTGGTCACGTTACAAATGTTTCTAACCAAACTACACACAAACAAATGTCTTAAACCTTCCCTAACATATCAAGTCGAAAACATCTAACCTTATATCCTAAATCCTAAGGCTCCAGATCCACATTAGAAGACTCACTTGTATCACAGTCTAAAGTTTAGCATAGATTAGCATGTCCTGCATAACTTTTCAAATCAATAAAACAACCAAACGCACAAAGCCAGCATCAAACTTTAGGCCCAAGGTTCCGTACGATATGATGTCATTTGCTTCTTCCTGCACTTTCTTCCTGAAGACCCCACTGTGGGGCGGCTGGCACAAAGAGGGCATGCGTGCTATATTTATCACTGCTGGCCAAGCATGATACACAGCGCTCTCTGATTATCCTGCACGGCTACATTTGGTCAAAACCACCATTAGCAACAGACTAGTACAAAAACACACAGACACAGACATGGGGGGGGAGCGAAGGACTGTGTGTGTCCTGTTTGCTCAGAGTGTTTGTGTGTGTGTGTGTGTGTGTGTGTGTGTTTAGTAAGTGCTCTTTGCCTCTCAGTCTCTGTTAACAATTGTCCCATTATATCTTGAACCCCAACAATTAACTCTAAGTATGGTTTCCTTCCCCTGCAACAACTTCTAAATGGGCATGCATACACACACATACACGTACACACACCACACACACACAGTGACAAGGAGTAAAGCAAAAGGCAATCTGTTCTCTCCCTCGTGTGTGTGTGCCTGTGCTGGTTGGTGGGTTGCGTTCTAGGCGTGGCTGTCCTACATACTGGAAGGAGAAGGCAGCTGGATGTAGTGTGAGTGGTTACACACAGCAGAGAGAGAGCAGGGCTCCCGGACATCAGCCTGGGCGGAGAGGTGGGTGGGGTGGGTGGTGTTTAGGCATGACCTACCCTGCTAACGGAGCTGCATGCCTCACACCGCAGGATGTCATCCACCAACGGTTGTGTGCACCGTCTGATGTGTGTGTGTGTGTGTGTGTGTGTGTGTATGGGTGTATGGGTGTGTGTCTCTGTGGGTGTGAGTGAGTCTACGTATTGAAAATCAGTGCACAGCAACGTACAAGTGAGTAACCCTGACCAAGGCAGAACATTTTTCCTTAAACTTGGGGAAAGAGAACCATAAAAGGGAAAAAGTCTGCAGAAAGAGTGAGAAAGGGAGGGACAAAGGGAGAAGGAGAGACAGAGGGAGAGAAAGACAGACAGGGAGAGAGAGACAGACAGTGGGTGAGGGAGAGAGAGAAATATAGAGTGAGGGAGACTGAGAGAGGGAGGGAGGAGAGAGGGAGGGAGGGTGCATGAAACAGAGGAAGGAAGAGGTATAGTCACATCCATCGCCATGGCAATCAGTTGCTGATGTATATTGAGTGTGTGTGTGTGTGTGTGTGTGTGTGTGTGTGTGTGTGTGTGTGTGCGTGTGTGTGTGTGTTCGGTGTAGTGTGTGTAGGGTGGGGGTTGAGAATTTTGTCTTTTCAATCAAGTTGTGTGAGAGGGAGTGTGAGGTTGGAATGTTTTTTTGCTGGGGAGGGTTAGAGGCACTTAGCTTTCTGAGTCCTCTTAAACACACAGTGCCTTGCACCTCTTGGATAAGGTGACACAAGGGCGCTGGGATGGATAGGACAGTGTTCTTATCTCTACATGTGCACAAACTCCTCCATGGAGTCTCAGGGTACAGACGAGGAACAGCACAGAGAAGCTGTGCAGATGATCACCACCAGCTGAGCCCGGGTCCACAGAGTGGTGGTCGTCTCGTAAACACACGTACGCCGCTCAGCATAATGAACACTACATGTCGTGGATTTATTTACACACCTCGGGCCAAAACTAGTTTGCAGTCAGAGTCAGTAAGATAGAGAGTGAAAGAAAGAGTGAGAGAGTGAAATATAGTGAAAGAGAGACTTGGAATGAGGAAAAAGTGGAATATACTGAATTAAAGAGAGAGAAAGAGAAATATAGTGAGAGTAAAATAGTGAGAGAAAGAGAGAGTGAAAGTGCTATAGTGAGGGAGTTAGAGAGAGAGAGAAAGAGAGAGAGGGAGATGAAGCTTTGCCATGTCTAGTGTGGACAGATCAACACTGCACTGTTATTAAAAGTCTGAAATGGAGATGTGGAAATGGTGGAGCCCACCGCCATGGTAGAGACCCTCAGTGCAGCTCCCACACCCACCCTGAACGCACACTCCCTGAACACACATTCCCTGAACACACTCTCTGAACACACATTCCCTGAACACACACTCCCTGAACACACTCCCTGAACACACACTCCCTGAACACACACTCCTTGAACACACACTCCCTGGCCCACGTCCTGCAGTACCCTGGCCATCAGCACAGGCTTCACTGGGTATACTGATTTAATTTGATTCTACCATTCTGCAGTCTGTATAGTCAAAGAAAGGGATTTGATTACTTGACTGCATGGTTGGAACACATAGCAAACCTTCAGTACTAAATAATTATTACAGAACTCTAATGGTTGCAGTGTCTGTAAATATACATGTACACGTGCTGGGTCTGCATACCAGTCCAGATATTCCACCATCTAGTGCCACACAGGTACCACAACACTTGCTTTTAGCTTCAGGAGCCCAGGCTTGAAAGGGCCATTTACTCGAGTGAGGCATTGTGTCCAGGGAGAGCACTCTTACTACACCTCACTCACTCTCACTGAGAGCACTCCTACAACACCTCACTCACTCTCCGTGAGAGCACTCTTACTACACCTCACTCACTCTCACTGAGAGCACTCCTACAACACCTCACTCACTCTCCGTGAGAGCACCCTTACTACACCTCACTCACTCTCCCTGTGAGCACTCCTACTACACCTCACTCACTCTCCGTGAGAGCACCCTTACTACACCTCACTCACTCTCCCTGTGAGCACTCCTACTACACCTCACTCACTCTCCCTGAGAGCACTCTTACTACACCTCACTCACTCTCCCTGTGAGCACTCCTACTACACCTCACTCACTCTCCCTGAGAGCACTCTTACTACACCTCACTCACTCTCCCTGACAGCACTCCTACAACACCTCACTCACTCTCCCTGAGAGCACTCCTACAACACCTCACTCACTCTCCCTGTGAGCACTCCTACTACACCTCACCCACTCTCCCTGAGAGCACTTCTACAACACCTCACTCACTCTCCCTGTGAGCACTCCTACAACACTTCATTCACTCTCCCTGAGAGCACTCCTACTACACCTCACTCACTCTCCCTGTGAGCACTCCTACTACACCTCACTCACTCTCCCTGTGAGCACTCCTACTACACCTCTCCCACTCTCTCTGAGAGCACTCCTACAACACTTCACTCACTCTCCCTGTGAGCACTCTTACTACACCTCACTCACTCTTCCTGTGAGCACTCTTACTACACCTCACCCACTCTCCCTGAGAGCACTTCTACTACACCTTACTCACTCTCCCTGTGAGCACTCTTACTACACCTCACCCACTCTCCCTGAGAGCACTCCTACTACACCTTACTCACTCTCCGTGAGGAGTACTCGGCATATGTAGAAAGACTCCATTTGGCAATGTGTTTAAATGTGAAATGACTGAGATTCTGGTACAATCCAGTCAATCAAGAAAATGTCGTTCATGTGCAAAATGACATCATCTGTAATGTATAACTTAATTGTGTGGTTGAAAAAACCATTTCAATCAACTCTCTACACAATTTATTGATTGATATAATATAAACCATTTAGCAAACTTATACATCTATTTAAAATGTATATACATTTTATATATTTATATATATGAAACTGCAAATTATTTATTTTAAAAAACTAGTATTAATAAGATGTAAGAAGATAAACCAATTCTTCTGTGAAAGAACTCCAAATGAATACTCTGCCTATGGGAATGGTTATGATGCTGTAATCATATTATACTTATTTATTGTTTATTATTAACATGTCACTCATGGGGAATCATAAAGAGTTTGTAGGACTGTATCAGTCACGTGATGTTGGTCACTAAGGGTGGCAATTTAAAAATAACAGCATGTTCGACACACACACATGCCACTTGTAGCAGAAAGCTTGATGTCCTGCCAAAGATGGCTACATGTCTACATTGGTAAAGGAGAGAGAGAGAGAGAGATAAAGAGAGAGAGAGAGAGAGACAGAGAAAGAGAGAGAGAGAGACACTTAAATTATGCCCATGCCCCCCTTGCCTTCTCAAAGCACCAAATGCTGTTGTTAAATATAGGGTCAGCTCTATTAATATGCACACACAGCCCTACACAGAGGGCAAGGGAGGGAGAGATAGAGGGAGGGATAGTGAGAGAGGGAGTGAGTGAGGGAGATCATATTGTAAAAGTATGCAGATACATAGTTGTATTACATCATTTTCTTAAGAGCAGATCCAATGGTTGGAGAAGCACGTGGTTGTGTAAGTTCTGAGTTTCAGGAACCTGCGATTGTACTAAGGACTCTTATTGTGTCATATGCATTACAGAGTATTTATTCAATACACTGATTTAAATATATACTGATTTAAATATAAAGTATTTTAAGTATTTAGTATTTTTAAAAACATTTTAAAGAATTCAACATTTTTAAAAGGCAAAAACGGATATAATAGGAGGAAGGAAGTGACTGGAGGAAGAATCACATCTGAGGAGCAGGTCTGTGTATGTGTGTGTGTGTGTGTGTGTGGGTGTGTGTGTGTGTGTGTGTGTGTGTGTGTGTGTGTGTCTGTGTGTGTGTGTGTGTGTGTGTGTGTGTGTGTGTGAATTAACTTATAACACATATACATGCATACAGGAATGTTCATTAAAAGAAACAGAAGGCAGAGCACATAAAATGCAACTTTAAACAGACATGTCTAAATAGAAGTGTTCTCATCACAAAATTGAGTTTTGTTCGTGTGTGTGTGTGTGTGTGTGTGTGTGTGTGTGTGTGTGTGTGTGTGTGTGTGTGTGTGTGTATGTGTGTGTGTATGTGTGTAAGCTGACTTACTTGCATATACGGTGGTAGAGAAAGTACCAACCAGGGCAAACAGCAGGAACAGCTGAAACTTCATGGTGTCTTCAGTCTTCTGAATGAAACTTACTCTGAACAAGAAGCTTCCCTGCGAGAACTGGGGTGTAAATGGGTGAGACGGCTTCCACGCGGTCACTCCTCCTGGCCCGGGGCAGCAGACAGGTTCTGGATCTGGAGCAAGTTTGTGAGTGTGTGAGACACTGAGAGAGAACACTGAAGAAAGAGGGGAGTGTGTGCAGCGGAGAGGAGGGAGATGGGGGTTGGGCACATGTGTTAGGTGGGCCTGCCCCTTGTGCCACACGTTAACTGAGACTCTCTCTCTCTACCTCTCTCTCTCCCTCTCTCTCTACCCCCCTCTCTCTCTCTCTACCTCTCTCTCTCTCTCTTTCTGAATTGGAAAGATGTATTTGCCACTGCAGTGGAGGGAGAGTTGATGTTGTTCAGACAAGTTTTTACATAACTGAAGCACCAGATTCATTAATTAAGGTTTGTTAAAATTAAAATTCTGTCACTCTCTCTCACTCGTCATCTCATTTCTCATCTCATCTTCTCTTTCTTGAGCTAAGCAATAGTTCAGATCAGTCTGAAAGAACATGTAATGTTAAATATAGTTTAAAAACCTGCGGCATTTTAAACTGAATTATACCTTTTGAAACCAATGTCAGAGGCTTTGTATTGAGAATATGAGATGTAAAAACAGAGAGACAGAGATATCCTAAGCTTAACAAGAGACAAAATAATATCATTAACGATTATAAAATGCTGCAGTTCGAAGCAGTGGGCGCAAAATGAATGTTCGTAAGGACAGGAGGTGTGTGTGTTGTGTTTTGATGACACCGTAAGTAATGTGTAAAAGAATCAAACGAGAGACACAACAGTGCCATCTATTGGTCATCTAATGCAAATGCTCTTTTTTATTTACTCACGGAAATTGATAGCCCTATAAAATCGTTTAAATTACAACGATCTAATTTGAAAGATTTTATCTTGAGCCCTGCAGGGCAGGTGAACACTTTGCCAAGACAGGATCAACAATATTTGTTTAAAAAATGTAGCTATAGTTTACACAGCTGGGAAATGTCCCCAGAAGGCAACTGAGAAATCAGAAAAAGGGCAGTGAAGCACATTAGCACACAGGCACACACACGGTCACTTGTGGCTGTGATAACAGATGCCATGCAGGCCAGGCTGTCTGTTTGATGTTCACAATATAGTGCTATAGTTTGGTGGAAATAGCAACACTGTCAGCAACAAACACTGGAATAGATGTGAAAAGGTGTGTGTGTGTGTGTGTGTGTGTGTGTGTGTGTGTGTGTGCAGGCTCATATGTTTTGTATGTAGGATAGCTCTAGGGAAGGTTTCCCAGAGTACACACACACACACACACACACACACACACACACACACACACACACACACACACACACACACACATCTAGAAAGCCTATTAGTCTCAGTTTGACACTACAGCTCTCTTTGAGTGTTATTCAGATGAAGTGTTCATGGGCCGTCACCTCATTTCCTCATTCATCCAGACTCATTTAAATCCTCCACACAGACACAAAGGACGAAGACAGAATGACTTTGTGACTGAGACATTTTAATAGCATGCAGAATAAACAAGGCATTTCTCTTATATTACCCTTACGACCCATAATACAAATCACTGAGCAAAAAGTACAACAGTGTTCTCAGTTTATTTTGTGATGTCATTTGTGGTGTAAACAATCATAAATGTTTATTTGTCTCTTGCAATAGACATATTTACATTATGAGACATGATACAGTGTACAACACAACACAATCCAAAAGACTGTGATAACTGTAATGCTCAATAAACTGTAATACAGTAATAGTACAAATGTACACACACATGCACTCAATGCAGGAATAAATAATTTTCACTTTTTTATACGTGTGCTTGTTTGCTTTGAGAGGGAGACAGAGCGAGTGTGGAGAGATAATACCACATGTTCAGAGACCCTCCACACCCCACTCACCTCACACACCCCACTCACCTCACACACCCCTCTCACCTCACACACCCCACTCACCTCACACACCTCACACACCCCACTCACCTCACACACCCCACTCACCTCACACACCTCACACACCCCACTCACCTCACACACCTCACACACCCCTCTCACCTCACACACCTCACTCACCTCACACACCCCTCTCACCTCACACACCTCACTCACCTCTCACACCCCACTCACCTCACACACTCCACTCACCTCACACACCTCACACACCCCTCTCACCTCACACACTCCACTCAGCTCACTCTTCGTTGAGCCTAGGGCCCCTCTACCAGCGGGCATGTTTGGTGTAAGCTGGTGAGTATTTTCACCTCCGCTACAGCGTCATTACAACGTTTGAATCCTATTTTAGGTTCAGAAAGAATAGAATAGTGTCTTACACTATTTTGTAAAGATTTGTAAACACTATCACCCCACTGGGGGATAGGTACTGTAACCACATAATACACCACATAGCCCACTTGCACCCATCATCGTTTGTGTGTATGTTTGTTTGTGTGTGTGTGTGTGTGTGTGTGTGTGTGTGTGGGAGGGGGTTGTTGTCTTTGCTGCAGTACACTTTTCCCACTTTAACTTTTCTACTTGTAAGCTGATTCAAAGGTTTAGAGCCAGTACGGATGATCAGGCATATTGATATTGTTAGAACGCTTCCACCCACACACACAAACCCACACACACACACACACATGTACATACACACACACACACACACACACACGCACGCATGCACACACACACACACACACACACACACACACACACACACACACAATCACTACCTCCCTGATGCTGCAGTAATGGTGCTAGGAGGTTGTGGTCTTGTCTGAAACACACTCTCTGGAACTGGAGTTCTCACCTAGTTGAAGGGGCTGTCAGCATAACGCAGAGCACACAGTGAGTGTCCACATCCACCCCTTTAAATGGCAACATAAACATGCACTTCAAACAGGGGCCATTTGGAGGGGGGTTGGTCCATCACTATCCATCTGACATGATCTGTGAGAGGGGGGTTTAACTACCAACACTACTCCTGTCACACTTTCAACAGATCTCATATCACTAAAAGCAGATCTTTGTTTTCTTTGCTTGCTGCCACATTTTGGACATTTCTGCTCTAATGTAGACTAATTATAACACACTTAAAACGTTTGCCTGATCGCAAAGCATCTCTTGAAAAACCTAAGTGAAAAATACAACTGGTGTTCCTCACAACACCAGGGGGCAGTGTTCTGCCATATGTCAGCCCTTGTCAGTCCTGCTGCTGTGTAGGTCGTGGTGAGTCTCTACAAAAGGAAGTGGACATTAGACTATTGTACAGCAGAAACATACCATGTTTGTGACTGAGGGACTTTCTGCCTGTGGTGCATTCAGCAGAGAGCACTGTTGTGTGGTGGTTTGACCCAGGGAGAAGCTGCATTTTAATAAATACATTTTAATTATTTAATTTCTTTATTAAATTTAAAAATATTAAATTATTTAATTAATTTTAATAAATTAAATGGGTGTTTATATGGGTGTTGGAAAGTTCTGTATCACAATGCACAGATGCCTGCCATAATATTAAAAAGTCGTAGAATACTACATGTAGTAGTAGAATACTACATGTAGTATGTAGTAGTATAGTCATTAAAATGTAGTAGAATACTACATGTAGTATGTAGTAGTATAGTCATTAAAATGTATTAGCATCATATGTGCATACATGCTTCACAGTTTTTCAATCCTATACCCCCCCCACACACACCCACACACTAAGCGCACACAAACATACACACACACACACACACACACACACACACACACACACACACACACACACACACACACACTGCTTTTTATTGCCGCAGCACTAATGAAGCTCATCTTGTCACAGACATGGAGTAGAGAAGCATGGGGATTGGTTTAGTGCTGGACTGTGGAGTATGTATCTGATCACACAGACAGCCCATGCTGCATAACACAGATGATTATGTCTGCTGGATGTGGCCTGTGTGCATGAGTGCTGTGTACGTCTGCAGATTATAGTCTCTTTTTAAAGGGATGAGGTGAGACCGGAAGCCGTTCAGAAGGAGCAGTGTTGATCTTATCAATAAGACGTTTGGGTGTGCACCAGCGCTTTAATGGTCTCAGCAATGAGAGAATAGACAGATTATTAACCTTTATACTATTATAAGTATAATTATATCACTGAAGCCCTATGATGTGTCCAGCAATCTCAAGATAAACGGGTTCATTTTCTCCCAACACTCCTCGGTGTGAACAAGTGGTCTGAGCAACAGCACAGTAGCAACAGGAACTCTGATTTGTTTTGTCTGGGGGGTATTGGGGGTGGGGTTGAGATGGAGTGTGCTGGGGTGGAGGTCTAGCAATTACTGGGGTGAAGAAGGTGATAGCAGTCAATGGCTGCAGTCGACCCAAACAAATTCATGGTCACTGAATAGTGCCAAGCACACTGTTTACATGTACACTGTCATAAATGTTCATCTTTTTATATGTACAATTTATATAATACATGCAATCCAGACAAAACTTTATGCAAATTGCTACATAGAGCTTCACTGAGCACCAAAGTTACCATAACAACGAAACTATAACGAAGTTGCCATAACAACAAAGGCTGCCACAAACTCTGTCAACATGTGTCAGTAGGCCTAATTGTGTTTTTTCTTACAATGCGTCAGTCTCAGCCAGCAAAATGTGCTCTTTATGTATTATTTAGACAGAATGTTATCTGGAGGTTCAGATAAACAAGATATTAATTTACATTTCAAAACAAAGGACTATTTAAGTGTATGACCCTTTGTAGACTTGAAGGCATAAAGCTTCAATTTCTTAGATAATATTAAAGCAAACTGTAATTATACCATTAGTGCGTCTCCAGGAAGCTTGTGTGCATGTGTGCGTGTGCATAGATATGTAGCTGACAGGAGGATTGGTTAAAAGCATCCTTTATATCCATCAGCCAATCAGTAATACATTAAATAATGTTTGTGTATGTGTGTGTGTGTGTGCGTTTTCAAGTCAGACTTCATGAATCCGATGGATGAGAAATTCTGTAGAGCTTGATTTGCTAATATGAATATTGCATGTCAATGAAATAATAGCAGGAGGAGACAAAGTGGTGTAACTCAATAGCAACATTAACTATTTAAGAGGGAATAATGGCGTGCAGTGCTGTTATAGAGCACAGCACACAGCTGGGCCTGCTGCTTGAGTGCTGTTCATATGTTTACAGAAAGTTATTGTTATTCCTCCTGGGGAGTAAGTTGTATATAAAAGATGCTTTGGTTGTGTTGTGTTGTGTGTTTGTTGTGTTTGTGTATGACATTTTGTGTGGTGCATTTTTTGTAAATTAACAAAATGCTAAGTGAATGAAGTAAAAGAGAACTCTAAATCTAATTTGTATTTGGTGTGAGCACCCTTTGCCTTCTAGACAGCATTAAATCTTCGAGGTCCACTTGAACAATGTCATGGATATTGTAGGTGCTCAGGTGTGTGATCAAAGTTATCAAACAGATGAGAATCGTGTAGGTTGAAACACAGTCATCAACTGAAACAGAAACTGTTCTACAAAGGTTTTGGAAGACAGTTTCGTGCTACAGGACATACAGCGTGGCAAGACTGAGCACATGGACAACATACGAGGTAGCTATACTGCATTAGAAAGGTCTCTCACAGGCAAAGATTTCAAGGCAGTCTGGGGTTTCGAGATGTGCTGTCCAAGGTTGTTTGAAAAAGCACAAAGATACGATCAATGCTGAGGACCAGCAACGTTGAGGACGACAGACGCAGAGGTCACCTGAGGAAACACGTCATGATTACTTCCCTTCAAAAACAGAAATGTTCAGCTGTTTCCAGCAGAATCCAGTGGAACATCTGTCTACTGTTCATGGTAGAATAACATCCTAAAAGCCAAACATTTGATATGGAAACAAGGCCAAGAGGCTCAGCAGTGTCTTTTCCAGTTCTTCTCTCAACCCTTGGTATTTCTCGAGATCTTTGTATTCCTTGTTCCTGTTGGTGCTGACTCATGGGATTAATGCCTCTATCACTACAGTCCTCTTCTGCTGTTTGACCATCACTATGGACCAATTATGCCCAGTTGATTAGCCATTACCTTTTTGTCTGTATCTAGAGGTTCCACAGGACCTTAGCTCGTTCATTCTCCATCACCATCAGGTGTGTTTCCCACTTTGACCTTGGGACGTCTAGCATTTTCTCTGCACGAATGTTCCTGTATGTTATGCCAGGCACTTGCTTATGGCATTCAGTGTATGTTCTGGCTGCTAGCACCTCGCCTTTGTGCTGGTATGTGCTGGATTGTGTCAGGAGCATCTTTGCAGTAGTGTGGTATATCCTAGCCACTATTGATCTGTTTATTCAGAGCTTGTTCATGTGCTGCCATGGTTAAAGCCTCGCTGCCATCTTTCAGTTCAGAATTCCAGCCATTGGTACGACTTTTTCCATATCAGCCTCTTGCACTTGCATCTGCTGGTAGTACATAACGTTTATACTCCCATCATGGCTCCAGTTCCTCCTCATTCCCATCCACCTCGGGTTTCTGCTGTCTGAGGTCGTCACTGAACACCTCATCACTTGGAGCCATCTTACTGGTGTTCTCTGGATCTTGGATGTTTTATAGTGGCTCTGATGCTCAGAAATTCTCGACCCCCCCCCCCCCCCCCCCAAAAACACACACATATACACACACACACACCCCTTCAGTTTAGTGTACAGTCTCAGAATGTTGAATTTGGACTGAAACCCTGCATGCATTGTGAGGAGTTTCCTTGATGTTGGTGGCTTCTGTCTCCTCCATTGTCCAAATGATTATACCAGCGGGGTATCTGCTGACAGCTAGAGTATAGGTGTTGTTCTGTTCTGGATCATGTTCTTCCATTCAGCCCACTTCTCAGGACTCGCCTCACTCTCTGCAGGTATTTGGCTGTAGATGGTCTCCCTGTGGCCTGTGGGCTTCCAAGGTGCTTGTACACATCTGACATCTGCTATGTTACCTTCTGGTAGCTTGATCCCCTCAATCCTAACTATTTTCCCTGATGGTGACTTGTGCAATTGGCTTGAAATGAGCCCCTAGGGTTGTGTTCCACAGGCCTGTCTTCTAAGAGACTTTATGAATGCTCTTAGAGTCATGTTGACATTATACAGCCTGAAGCATTT
This sequence comes from Brachyhypopomus gauderio, assembly GCF_052324685.1. Taxonomy (NCBI): domain Eukaryota; kingdom Metazoa; phylum Chordata; class Actinopteri; order Gymnotiformes; family Hypopomidae; genus Brachyhypopomus; species Brachyhypopomus gauderio. The sequence continues at coordinate 1,441,361 of NW_027506890.1, forward strand.
CAGGATCTATGTGTGGGTTTTCTTGTAGTCAATCCAGGCAGTGCACAGGTTGGTCTGTCTGGTCTTGTACTCTCGACAGACTGTTTTATCCACCGGTCATTGATTCTCGGCTCCTTTGGTGTTTCTGTCAATTTTCCAGCAGAGGCAGAGGCAGATGATTGGCCGGTAGTTTTATGGAACTGCCCCTTTCTGGGAGTTTTTCAGGATCAGTACTGCCTGGCCTTCACTTAACCATGCAGGATGGGTTCTGTCCATTAGCAGCTGGTTCATTTGCGCTGCCAGGCTGTCATGGAGTGACGTTATTTGGCACCAACCTTCTTCTCCATGGAGGATACTGCTTCTTGATGATGTTTACCTTGTAGCCAAGTATATACATATCATTATCTTGTGCATACACTCTTTTCAACACTGGTGTTCTGAGTGTAAGAAGCATAGTTTGCACAGTTCCCATACATGCAGTTTGTTCTGTTCTTTTCGCTGCTCCAGCCTGTGCCAACACTGGGTCGACCCCACACAGCACCCGAAAGCTTTGTGCTATGTATGGGGAAGCGCATATATCATCATGCCAACAATTCTAATATTGCTCCCCAATTAAGTTTTGTTAACATTTATCACATGGCATTTTTAGGTTAGGTCTAAAAGTCTTCAGGTGTAAGGATTGTACTTAGATTCGCTATTCGCTGCTGGTCTGGCCCAGTGCTCCTGCTGACTGAAGGAGTGCACTGAGAGAGAGGGAGGGGTGGAGGTGGGGGGAGGGAGGTGGGGGGAGGGGGTGGAGCACCTCTGTCTGTCTCCAGCTGTCCTTGGTGGCTGGATCGGAAACCCTCTCCAGTATCTAAGATGCACCACAAGCCAAAATTAAGGTCTTCTTGTCTCTCACACTATTCTAACACACACACACACACACACACACACACTCACACACACACTTCCACTTTTAAGCCACACACACACACACACACACACACACACACACACACACACACACACACACACACAAATCTATACCCAAATACAGTTATGTTGACTGTTTCCCATATCAATTGTTTTATTGATAGTTCATTAAAGTGCTACAAGAGAATTTGTACTGCAATTAGTCAGTACATATATGCACACACACATACACATACACACACACACACGCATACACACACATACACATGTACACACACAAAGTGGACAGATTTTCAGCAGTGAGGCCTCTGGGAGTGAACTAGAAGTCATAAGAACTGGCAGAATCAATTAGTTACTCATCATCAAGCTCAGCTGGGGTTAACCAATACGCACACATTAATATACCCACATACGCACACATACACACACACAAACCCCACCACACACACACACACACACACACACACACACACACACACACACACACACACACAAACCCCACCACACACACACACACACACACAAACCCCACCACACACACACACACACACACACAAACCCCACCACATACATACACACACACACACACACACACACAAACCCCACCACACACACACACACACACACACACACACACACACACACACACACAAACACACACACACACATACATATATACATACTTTCTGGTTAGTGTGCAGCCTCAGCTGGTTCTCAGAGGGTGTTTGTCACGGATGACTAACATATCCCATAATGCCATCTGCCCCTCATATCCCAGAAGACCTCTGACCAGTCACAAACTGGCAGTTCCTACAGCAACACCTGACTGACACCAGATGAACTGTCATTACCATAGTGATGAGAAGAGTCTCTTTTGTTATTGGTGTTGCTTATTTTTTTACAATATGTGACATACAGAAGTGACATGTACAGTTTTGTAACTGTGTTTAAGTCATTAGTGATAACATTTTATGTGCTCAAGTGAGTGTTTATATGGTCATGTGGCTCGTGAAACAGGAGAACACCAAAGAGAAATGACTCTGTAGACTAGCCATAACCACAAAGCACCAATGAGTTTAAAGGCAACTCTGTGTTCAGTAAAATCCAGCTCCAAAGTGGCTAAAACAATCTTACTGTGTTCCCCAGGACCAGCCGAGAGGTTACAGAGCAGGAAACTCTGCACTGCCAGGTCAGTGAATTCCTGATTGGGCCTTTAATGAACCAATGGCAGACTGCAGCCTCACGCATCACTGAGCACCTCATTGTTTATTTAATGTTTCCTGTCGGGTTATTTGTCTCCAGAAATTGTGTAGTGGTCTGAGGAGAATTGGACTGTCAAAGCCAAGATTGGACAGTCTGATTCTCTCTGAAGCTGGCAGAGAGGATTAATGATGAAGGTTTTATCACGGGGAAATACAGCACAACCAACTACACTTCCAGCGACACTCCCAGCAACACTCCCTCCCACACACTGGCTTTCCTTTCCTGTTTCCTCGAGACAGGCTTTAGCAGGGTGGATGTCATTCTTCAGACTAATACAGAATGGATCATTAACCCTGTGGTGAAGTTTAATATCCTTTCATTCAACTTGAGCAGTAGATTCTCTTTCTGTGATGCAGTTTTTTTTAGTTAAAGCACAATTACATTTGAAGGAGTCTGATAATGATCAAATCCTTTGGGTATAATTAGGGCACAAAGTGTCTGATAATGATCTGTTGCTGAGACCTGGAATGTAACAAACTAGATGGAATGTTTGAAGTCTAGTATGAAAGCTAATAGAATGAAGGGCATGGTATAATACTATTAACAGATGATATTAATGTAAGGTGGATCTTTATTTTAAAACCAAGCAAGTTTGTCATTAATGGCCCAGTAATAGGAAAGCGTTTTCATGTATTATTAGAGCAACGTGCAGACTTCTGTGTAGCAGGCACATTCCATGAGCTCTGGAGTCAGCAAGTCTCAAGCATTTTTCAAAACCTCTGCAGAAGGTGGAGGGGGCCTGTGAATAGAGTCTTTTATCCCCTGACAAACAAAACTCTATCAGACAGCATTAATTATGACAACGAAGTAGAGGCTTTGTTTTACAGTGTTCCAACTAATGAACACATAATCCACCCTCTCTCTTTCACAAGTTCTTGATCTCACTTCTCAACCTTTCATTCTCTCTCTCTCTCTGTCCCTCTCTCTTTCTCTCTCTCTGTCTCTCCCTCTCTCTCTCTCTCCTTCTCTCACTCTCTTGCTCTCCCTCTCTCTCTCTCTCTCTCTCTCTGTCTCTCTTTCTAACACACATACACTCACACACACCACACAACCTCACTCTCTTCGTCACACTTGGCTGTGTTTCCATTTACTCTTCACTGATAACTCACCCTCTTCAGAGGATACATATTAAATTAGAATAAATGACTCTGCATTGTTCAGTGTACCAATATACCAGTTTTTCTGAGTCATGTACCCTCTTGTGCTGAATTTGATTCATACAGACACATTTAAACATACACATAACAAACAGACAAGCACAATACACAAAACCCATACACACACTTACAACCCATGCACACACTTACACATGATTGATGTTGAAATTGCCATTCAGTGAACGATTCACTCCAAAATAATTTTTTAATGATTGAGGGCTATTTATGAGTTGATCGTGTAATATGTGGAGGCCTAAATCTTTCTAGACCTCAGGGGTGTACTGTTCTCCATTCAGATCTTCTTAGGGTCATGAAACAGCATGTCCAGAACAGAGAAGAAAATCAGATTATCCTTTTGTTTGCATTCCTAGTGTACTAGTATGAGGATGACTTCCATTAACACAGTAATGGAATCGCTCTGAACATGAGATGTAAGAGTCCCCATGCAATATTGTCATTATAGGAGAGAAAATAAATAGAGAGACCATCTGAAACAGAGGCCATCTGAAATAAAGAGAAATAGAGAGACCATCTAGAGAAATAGAGAGACCATCTGAAACAGAGAGACCACCTGAAATAGAGACCATCTGAAATAGAGAGACTATGTGAAATAGAGAGACCATCTGAAACAGAGACCATCTGAAATAGACCATCTGAAAGAGAGAGACCATCTGAAACAGAAACCATCTGAAATAGAGAGACCATCTGAAACAGAGACCATCTGAAATAGAGACCATCTGAAAGAGAGACCACCTGAAATAGAGACCATCTGAAATAGAGAGACTATGTGAAATAGAGAGACCATCTGAAATAAAGACCATCTGAAAGAGAGAGACCATCTGAAATAGAGACCATATGAAATAGAGAGACCATCTGAAACAGAGACCATCTCAAATAGAGACCATCACAAATAGAGAGACCATCTGAAACGGAGAGACCATCTGAAATAGAGACCATCTGTAAGAGAGACCATCTGAAACAGAGAGACCATCTGAAATAGGGACCATCTGAAATAGAGACCATCTAAAATAGAGAGACCATCTGAAACAGAGACCATCTGAAATAGAGACCATCTCAAATAGAGAGACCATCTGAAATAGAGACCATCTGAAAGAGAGACCACCTGAAATAGAGACCATCTGAAATAGAGAGACTATGTGAAATAGAGAGACCATCTGAAATAAAGACCATCTGAAAGAGAGAGACCATCTGAAATAGAGACCATATGAAATAGAGAGACCATCTGAAACAGAGACCATCTCAAATAGAGACCATCTCAAATAGAGAGACCATCTGAAACGGAGAGACCATCTGAAATAGAGACCATCTGTAAGAGAGACCACCTGAAATAGAGACCATCTGAAATAGAAACCATCTGAAAGAGAGACCACCTGAAATAGAGACCATCTGAAATAATAACCACTCAATATACTGACCTTTCGATAGTCTCTCTCTCTCTCTCTCTCTCTCTCTCTCTCTCTCTCTCTCTCTCTCTCTCTGGAAAACCAAATCAAATGACATTTATTTAAGCGTATAAAGGAATCCAATACAGATATAAAACAGAAAGATTCCATAGAACGCACAGAATGTGCGCGTCCGGGTTTCATTAAGAGCCTTTTGCCACTCCACCACACTTGTATTCACGCTCATTCAGAAGTTGTATTAATGGTCATTAAGTATGTCTCTGTTCTTGTGCTTCCTGTGTGTGTGTGTGTGTGTGTGTGTGTGTGTGTGTGTGTGTGTGTGTGTGTGTGTGTGTGTGTGTGTGTGTGTGTAGATTATGTGTAGTTTCCTGTTTCTATTCGCTCTAATAAAGTGTTGTAGTTAAAACGATTGCTTTGCTGCTGTATAAATAAATATATTCTGTGTTTACGTTCCTTTATGCTCACTCCCCCAGCAGATGGTACGGTCCGTTTAAAGAGCCGTTCGTCATCTTTCAGTGTGCTGTGTTTTTCCGCGAGAGAGCAGCAACGGAAAAGAAGATGCACAACACGCGCTTCCTAACATGCACTTGCTGAAAACTCTCCCTGTCACTCGCTCTCTCCTTCTGACCCGCTCGCTGCTGACACCTGCACTCCGACATAACCGCAGAATAGTTTCAGTTGCGTTAAGTACATGTTGGCAGTTCGTTTGGCTGTAAAAACAACGAAAAGCAAAAGAAGCTCTGCATAGTTTCCCCACGAACCGCATGACACGCTGTTTGGACTCTCACTTCAGGAAAAGGTCCTGGAAATAATGGATGACAGCAAACCTCTTTCGCAGCGCGTCGATGGGACCATTCAGTGCGCGAGTCAGGAGCTACCGAACGTGCGCGCGGAGCCGCTCGCGGAGCGTGACGAGGTCGGTGAGGCGTCAGCGCAGGACACCGACACAGCGGAGCGGCTCCGGCGCCACGGCCGCCCCGGTAAGACCGCACCTGAGCCTCCATGCACCTGCGATGATGGAGGTCGTTCACACCGACGGACGTCGTGAATGACCGAGTGCTCGCATGAATGAACGCGGTCGTTTCTTCTCGCTCTGGGCGTTTATGTCCCCACAAGCGTGTAAATGCCCTCACAAAAATAGCAAGATTTCAGAACTTTTATTTTAAAAGAAACTTTTGTCATCTCCAACGAAAAACAGCCAAACAGATAATTTAGTGCTTAGCGGTTCAGTTGTTTTTTAATTAATTATTATATATTTTTACATTGTCACTCAAGATCATTTGGAAAATTCATGGTTCTCGGGAGGATGAGGAGGTGAGGTACGAATGCTCCCTTCAGCGATGTGCAGGACAAACCCCACCTTGAAAAAAGGGGTTTTGTTTTGGAAAAGAGAATATCGACACGGCTTTCATTCCCCGCATTTGCTAAGGGTCTTCTGTAGCTTCCAAAACAAATAGAAGTGCACACGCTTTTACGCTGTTATTTTGTCTGTTGGTGGATCAACGGAGTAACTGTTCGTCTTAGCTGATTTTCAAGGGAACCTTTGGCTGTATGTGACAGGAAGAGGGAGGAGGTATGTGGAAGAGTGAGACAGACGTAGGAAGATTAAGACGGAGGGAGGAAGAGTGAGAAACAGGGAGGAAGAGTGAGAAACGGAGGGAGAGTGAGACAGAGGGAGGAAGAGTGCGAGAGACAGATGGGCAGTCTCACTGAGTAATGGCAACAGAACTCATGCATCTGCATTGTAAAAACTAAAGTGAAACATGGGGGGTCACTGAAGGCCCATTAGTCTGCTAATGCAAGTCTGAAAGCTTTTGTCTTTTGAGAACACCATTGATGTTCTCTGCTTTTCTTGCCGTTCCTACTGTACGCCATGTAACAATACGGCTGATGTGTTATTAATAAGAAACAGTCATGTCAGAAAAACAGTCAGGTCATGTCAGTCATGAAGCTGACTACCACAGTCAGAGACTCTGTGCTGCTTCATCCCTTCCATGTGGTGAAACCTGTTGTTTTCTCGCATATGTTTCAATCTCACTGTCTTGCTGACCTTAAAAATAGGGACACTCTTTATTTCAAGGCATGGGTTTGTTTATTCAGGGTGGGCTGTGTCCTCGGGCACACGGCGCTCTGCTAACAGATGCATATGTACCTTTGCCTTTTCATTCTGAAAATCAGAAGGATATGCAGCAATATGAAACCTGTAAGTAAGCACTTCATTAACAGTGTGAGCGTGTGTTTTCAGTGAGGTAGGTACAGGCCTGCAACAGATAGTAAAGAGCAATGTAAGTGTGATTTGTTCTTAAATTAGTAGTTGAAAAATGTAAAGAAAAATGGATGTTAATTTCTGTAGTGAACGCATACACACACACACACACACACACACACACACACACATATATATACATACACATGCTCATACAAGCACACACACCCACACAAACACACACGTTCACACAAACACACTCTCACACACACACACACACACACACACACACACACACACACACACACACACACACACACACACACACACACACACACACGAGGAGGCATCAGATTACATCTCTAGGGTCAGTATGGAGACTTTAGAGGGAGCGTCCTCTTTCTTTCTCATTCTTTGCTTTGAAAAGGCACATAGGTGAATGAATGAGAATATTGAGGTCTGTGTGTGTCCGTGTAGTGGGTAAGTCATCTTAATTCTTTGTACAGGGTCTGATAATCTTTGAGGATATTTTTTTTTCTACTGTGTGTGTGTTTTTAGCTTCATTTTTAGGATTGTATTTTTGAGCATAATAGCTCTGTGCTTTTTGTAAATGTTTAAAAAATATTTTTATACTTTTCATTATCCACATTATCTGGTGATTTAGTTCAACAGTTAATTATTGCATCTTTCTCATTAATGTGTGTTTTTCAAGAACATGTTGAAATATAATGACGAGTGCAGAAATTATGTTTGTAGTTAATGTGTTTAGGTCAGAATAATGTATGCTGTCATAGGGTGTGTGTTTGTGCGAGTATGTGTATGTTAAACACAGATGTGGAGAGGGAGTTAATATCTATTTACAGTTTGGCATTAGAATGGCTAGATGGAGTTACGTGTGTGTGTGTGTGTGTGTGTGTGTGTGTGTGTGTGTGTGTGTGTGTGTGTGTGTGTGTGAGTGTGTGTGTGTCTGGCAGCTAACAGGGAGTATGTGTTACAGCCAAAGGCAGAGAGACCTAATTCACCTTATGGTTAGAGGACTGATTTTGCTACACAGTTTAAACCTGTTTTTGGGCTAAATGCATTTCCACTACAAAATCACTTTCAACAGTGCAATTTACCTCTGGAATATAGGACTCTGGATATGAGAAACCAGCCCTGTCAATAATAAAAATGCAGCAGTTTATATATATGACATTATTTCTCTCCAGTGAGTTGACAATATTCCCATAGCCTGTCAGTTACCTGCATGTGTGATACTCCGCCTGTAAAAACATATTAACGTCATTACTAATTTGTGAAAATTACTAGTAACATGCCACAGGCAGGCTCTTTTGTATGCCAAAAACTAGTGTGTGGTAGTGTAGTGTGGTATGCAGTTCCAAAAGCAAGAAAGTGACAGACTGAGGGCTTTCTGACTAGCACTTAGGTGAACACTAGAGGCGGGGCTTGTGCAGTGAAGCCCTGCCCACTTCTAACTGTGTGCCTGCCCCCAGTCTCACCAAAGCTGGAATCCCAATTAAATGTCAGCACTGACAGGACAGGAGGTGATCTCTCTATTACTGTGAACTGGGTGATAGAGAGAGAGATTGAACAGTTAATTACTTTTCTTAATAAAGCCCTTTTAAGTTCTTCTGACCCCTCAATAAAATATATTTTTGTTCCTTGACCTCTGAGCTATCTGTGGTTAACTAAAGGCAATAATGCTACCATCCTGCTCAAGAGCTCAAGGAATAATCCTCCATTTTCTGTTTGTAAACACTTTACATTTAGTCTGGCCCAGTATGTAATTTACGCCCATACATTTGACTAAATGTTGAAGCAGTTCAAAATGTTCACTGATTTACTTGACACAATATCACGTGTCCCAGAGGTAAAAGGCCAAAGGAACCGCCCTCTCCTGCAACCATGGAAGCCTCCAACCTTTTAAAGAACTATTACAGATGTCAATTGCAATTCATTCAGAAGATGAAAATCCTACCTGCACACCTGTAGTTTCAACCTAATAATCTCGACATCATCAAATCCACAGCAACTAAAATGCTGAGAGGATTCCGGAAGCGACTTTGACTACCGGCTGTTCAGAGCTCCGGAGCTGAGAGCAGACGCATGTTCTTCCCCGCACAGTGAGGTTCGTCTCGGGTGGAATGGGTGCCACCTCCTCACTTTCAAATGTCACTCTGATGCATCACTCCCCTTTACGCTCTCTCCTCCAGCCTCCCCGTGCAAGAGACGTGCCTTGTTATCCAGCCATCAAAGCCCCATTTAGACCTTAGTGTGTGGTGGGGAGTGGAGGTGGGGGTGCGGGTGGAGAGGGAGAGAGGGAGTGCAACAGAGGAAGCAAAGGGGGAGTGAGAGAAGCCACAAGGTGGGGGGGGGGGGTGGAGATAGAGAGAGAGAGAGAGAGAGAGAGAGGTTGTGCAGTAATGCTGGTATCTGTTTCAGGATGCATTTGAAATTAGCACAGCTTTTTATAGACACCTGTACTTAGTGACAGCAGAGCGTGTGCATGTGTGGCTCCAGAAGCGTGTTGGGCGCGTGCACACGACTATATGAGCGCGTGCGTATATCAGAATGGCAGCGCTTAATCCCACGACGTGTGTGCGCTGAGCGGATCAGAAGGCCTCCGCTGCTTCTCACCAGGACGCACAGACAAACGCTCTGGTTGCCACAGGTCACACACAGGATATTACTGCTCCAGGTAGGCGGCATGCATGGCGGTGTGTTTGACATGGCACTGATCGATTTGTTTGCGCATGTTATTTTGATAGGGAATCGTACGGAGAGATAAAAAAAACCATGTGTGGCTTCACATACTTGTCTAGGGTTGCATCAGAACTAAAATACACAGCGAGATGGAATATAGCAGCTCCACATATGAATACACATACACACACAGCCACACGCTCAGTAATTTGCTTACATGTTCTCTTTGTTATTTTTCACCCCTCACTTCTTTTCTTAATTCATTTTAGCACTCTGTTCTGCAGCCTGCAGTGGTTTTATGTAACCCTGAGAGCATACGAGTGGGGTCACTGTTACTTTGGTAACACTTTCCTGAAGGGCAGTGCGCTACATGATCCCTACATAGACCCTTCTTCACAACTGGCATAAACGTACATAAACATTTATAAACATTTATGTTCCAGCAAATGTCGTCCGTCGTAAAATCTGTTGTCAACTTTGAAGTCGAATTAACATTTGACATTAGGATGACATTTGGGGATGTTAGGGTGACATTTTAGTGACAATAAGGTGTGTCATAACACTGGAAATGAGGAAAATGACACAACACATTATAACAAATGATTTTTGCAGCTCAGTGATTTTTGGCAGGGTGACAATGTCAGTGTGACATAATTCTGATGATGTGATAGCTTGCGAAGTGAGACTGCTAGTAAAATTGAACAAACGTGAGGACTTCAAAAAAGATGCTCTGTTGTATCTCCTGTACTGTTGTAAAAATGACACCGACAGTTTTTTACTCTGGAATGACAAATTTCTGTATGTTTTATTTGGCCAGATGCACTAGAGTTTATAACTGTAATGTTCATTAAATAAATATCTGCTCTCTCTAAATTAAAATGTTTAAACCTTTTTTTTTATTATTAAAGAGAGAAAAGACAATGTCATCTAAAGTTGCCAGTTATTCAAATATTATGTATCCTTATGGAATGGCATGACACTGTATTGACAGTTATGTATACATGTATTATGTTTATACGTATATTACCTTCAGCTCAGTGATTCAACTGAGCTATACAATTTACATGATGACGATTAAAGGTAAAATACATGATGTAAATGGTGTTAATGCTGCATGTCAACAGTGTTTAATAGTGTTGAAGCATTGCATTACCATCACAGAGAAAAGAACCTCTACCGGTTTGTCAGTGATGATGAAGTCTATAGTGCTTAAATAAAATGTCCTGCTGCTGTGTGGGAAGCATGTAGGGATGGTTCTTCATGACTTTTACACCAGGTCCTGAGAATTTATTTTCAGGAATGAGAAAAAAAACACCAGTAAAATCAATGACAATGTTAAGCTCTCAATGGCAAAAGTTGCCAACTAGTTTAGGTTACTTACAAAGCCTAAAAACTAATCGCATGCAACTAATGTTAGCTTAGCTAGCTAGCTAACAGATAGGAGTCATGTACAGGAGCATCTCAATACATTAGAATATCACCAAAAAGTTTATTTCAGTAATTCAATACAAAATGTGAAACACATACAGTGGGGAAAACAAGTATTTAGTCAGTCACCAATTGTGCAAGTTCTCACACTTAAAAAGATGAGAGAGGCCGGTAATTGACATCATAGGTAGACCTCAACTATGAGAGACAAAATGTGAAAAAAAATTGAGAAAATCATTTTGTCTGACATTTAAAGAATTTATTTGCAAATAATGGTGGAAAATAAGTATTTGGTCAATAACAAAAGTTCATCTCAATACTTTGTTGTATATCCTCTGTTGGCAATGACAGAGGTCAAACGTTTTCTGTAAGTCTTCACAAGGTTGGCACACACTGTTGCTGGTATGTTGGCCCATTCCTCCATGCAGATCTCCTCACGTTTCATCTTCATTGCCCTTGCTGATTCATTGTTTCACGTTTCATCTTCATTGTCCATTCATTCTTTCATGTACACGGACCAGTCGTCCTGGTCCCTTTGCAGAGAAACAGCCCCAAAGCATGATGTTGCCACCCCCATGCTTGACAGTTGGTATGGTGTTCTTTGGATGCAACTCAGCATTCACTGTCCTCCAAACACGACGAGTTGTGTTTTTACCAAATAGTTCTACTTTGGTTTCATCTGACCATATGACATTCTCCCAGTACTCTTCTGGAACATCCAAATGCTCTCTAGCAAACTTCAGACGTGCCTGGCTTAAGCAGGGGGACACGTCTGGCACTGCAAGATCCGAGTCCCTATCGTCGTAGTGTGTTGCTGATGGTAGCCTTTGTAACGTTGGTCCCAGCTTTCTGCAGGTCATTCACTAGATCCCCCCTTGTGGTTCTGGGATTTTTCCTCACTGTTCTTGTGATCATTTTGACCCCACGGGCTGAGATCTTGCGTGGAGCCCCAGATCGAGGGAGATTAGTAGTGGTCTTGTAGGTCTTCCATTTTCTGATTATTGCTCCCACAGTAGATTTCTTCACCCCAAACTGCTTGCCTATTGCAGATTCAGTCTTCGCAGCCTACAATTCGGTTTCTGGTGTCCTCCGACAGCTCTTTCGTCTTAACCATAGTGGAGTTTGGAGTGTGACTGTTTGAGGTTGTGGGCTGGTGTCTTTTATGCTGTTAATGACTTCAAACTGGTGCCATTAATACAGGTAATGAGTGAGGGAAAGAGGAGCCTCTTAAAAAAGAAGTTACAGGTCTGTGACAGCCAGAAATCTTGCTTGTTTGTAGGTGACCAAATACTTATTTTCCACCATTATTTGCAAATAAATTCTTTAAATGTCAGACAAAATGATTTTCTCAATTTTTTTTCACATTTTGTCTCTCATAGTTGAGATCTACCTATGATGTCAATTACAGGCCTCTCTCATCTTTTTAAGTGGGAGAACTTGCACAATTGGTGACTTACTAAATACTTATTTTCCCCACTGTATATAGATGCATGACATGGTGATCTATTTCAAGTGTTTATTTCTGTTAATGTTGATGATTATGGCTTACAGCCAATGCAAACCCAAAAGTCATTATCTCAGAAAATGAGAATAATTAACACAAAACACCTGCAAAGGCTTCCTAAGGGTTTAAAAGGATTCCTTAGTCTGGTTCAGTAGGCGACACAATCATTGGGACGACTGCTGACTTGACAGATGTCCAGAAGGCACTGACACACTCCACAAGGACGGGAAGCCACAAAAGGTCATTGCTAAAGAAGCTGGCTGTTCACAGAGTGTTGTATCCAAGCAGATTAATGGACAGTTGAGTGGAAGGGAAAAGCATGCTACCATGCTACCATGCTACCATGCTACCATGCTACCATGCTACCATGCTCAACTGTCATTAATCTGCTTGGATACAACAAAATAAAGAGGATTGAAAGGATTGTCAAGAAAAGGCCATGACTAGAGTCTGCGCTTGAAGAGCCACCACACACTGATGTATCCAGGACATTCCTTGAGTCAAGCCACTCACGACCAAGAGACAACACCAGAAACGTCTTACCTGGACCAAGGAGAACAAGAACTGGACTGTTGCTCAGTGGTCCAAGGTGTTTTTTTTTTCAGACTAAAGTAATTTTGCATTTCATTTGGAAATCAAGGTCCCAGAGTCTGGAGGAGGAGTGGAGAGACACACAATCCAATCTGCTTGAGGTCTAGTGTGAAGTTTCCAGAATCAGTGGTTTGGGGAGCCATGTCATCTGCTGGTGTAGGTCCACTGTGTTATATCAAGACCAAAGTCAGCACAGCCAGCAAAATATAGAGCACCTCGTGCTTCCCTCTGCCGACAAGCTTTTTGGAGAAATATCTTTTTCCAGCAGGACTTGGCACCTGTCCACACTGCCAAAAGTACCAATACCTGGTTTAATAACCACAGTATCACTGTGCTTGACTGACCAGCAAACTCACCTGACCTGAACCCCATAGAGAATCTGTGGCAGATTGTCAAGAAGAAGGTGAGAGACACCAGACCCAACAATGCAGACGAGCTGAAGGCTGCTATCAAAGCAACATGGACTTCCATAACACCTCAGCAGGGCTACAGGCTGATCGCCTCCCTGCCACGCTGCACTCGTAGTAATTCATGCAAAAGGAGCCCCGACCAAGTATTGAGTGCATTTATTGTACAGTAGGCCAACATTTCTGAATTAAAAAAAAAATTTTATTCTAATATATTCTAATTTTCTGAGATGATGACATTTGGGTTTTCATTGGCTGTAAGTTATAATCATCAACATTAAAAGAAATACGAATCTATATAATACATGTCTTCCACTTTTTGTTTTGAATTACTGAAATAAATTAATGATGATATTCTAATTTATCTGATGATATTGAGATGCACCTGTATGTCAATTGGGCTAAAGGGCAATGTATGTGTCCTATAGCCTTCAGTTACTGTTATGTCATTCAGTCTTTGTATATCTGTGGTGTGCTTGTTGAGCAGTTCAAGTTAGTGGTCGACTAATTAATTGGCCACCAATTAATTGGGCCAATCGATGCCATTTTGAAATAATCGACATTGACCGATACCTGTGCTCATGGCTGATAATTAAAAGATGCCTACTTTAGTGCTAAAAAAATCATATGCAGCTGGGTGCTACTGTGTTAATCAATATTGTAGTGGTTTTTAAATATATTATTTATTTACATGTGGACATTAATTTGATGTTTTTTAACTTAAAATAAATAAACATCAGAGTGCAGAGTATAAACAAGAACTAAACAAAAACTAAACTTTTATAGCTAAATAGATGTTAATTTAAGGTCAGCTATTTATTTTGTCTCATCCATTATTTATAACATTGTATTTTATTAGTTGCAGGAAATAAATGCTGAGATATTGGCATTATATATAGGCCACTGGTTGACCTGTTCTGTAAATATCAGCCATTAAATTAAACCATATCAGCTGACTATCACTTGTTCCACTCACAGCTGATAGGAAAAGGGCAGAGATATTAGAAGAGACCTTTGACAACATCTCTTGCACCCTCCCCCAGGACCTGAACCAGCCAGAAACCCTTTCAGTTATGGTATACTGACAACAATTATGCAGGCTTTTCTTTGTAGGTTGTGTAACATGTTTCCTTTGGCTGTAATTGAAGAGAAATGGAAGACATTGTTTTGGATTGGGTGTGGGTGTGTGGTAACTCTGGTCATACAATCTCGGAGTCATTTTAATAATTGTAGCCAATTCGTATTTTGCATTCAGTGTGTGTGTGTGTGTGTGTGTGTGTGTGTGTGTGTGTGTGTGTGTGTGTGTGTGTGTGTGTGTGTGGAGAGGGGATTGGTCATTTCCACTGAGTGTGACACCTCGCCCCACCCTTCTGGAGTCAAAGCAGACAAAGAAATAAGGCTGAGCTCCTGCTTCTCCCCCACAGCTGGTCCGACCTCATCCTGCACGACAGTAATTACTGTTTTTAAGGACATGGGTCATGATGTATTGATTCTCTCTCTCTCTCTCTCTCTCTCTCTCTCTCTCTCTCTCTCTCTCTCTCTCTCTCTCTCTCTCTCTCAGACTCCCTCAGGCAGAGAGGCCCTGAGGTCAGCAGCTTAACAGACCTCAGCACCCATGATACATCCCTGGATAAAGGTAACTACTGCATTTTACACAAATACACACGCACACACAAACACAGGCTCTGCTGATTAGAGGGATTAACTAAATGTGGTGTAGGTCGTAGCCCTCAGGATCGCTGCTGTTTCAGTGTGAGCCACGCTGTTTCACCGTGCTGGGGCGCAGAGCCACGCCGCTCTTACCAAGAGAAGAGAGCGTCTCATCGATTTTTGCAGGAGTGTTCAGATTAGCTGTGTTGAAAATCTCTGTGGAAGTGACAGGACGGCGAGAGGCGGAGGGAGGTGAGGTGTGTTGAGACACAAATGGTTGTAACGGTGCCGGCTGGCTCTGGGTGGTGGGGCCATAATGGAAGGGCAGTGCAATGCCGGTCTGGTGATCTATCTGACTGCTCCATGGCTCACAAGAGACTTTTTTAGAATCGCTTATTTACAGCAGAAGTTTTATTCACTTTGTATCTCTCCGTGTGCTTTCAGCTTCTGCTTACTTTAGAGTTTTTTTTTCTTTTTTTACTTGTAGTTTTCCATACTTCCATACTGTAGTTTTTTGTAGTATATTACTTATGGAAAATTAAATGCAATTAACACGACACTTCATGCATGCTTTCACCATCTATCTGTGTGTGTCTAAGGACATTTTTAAATGGTTAAATACACAAATCCTGTTGTGTCCTCATCCACAACACATTTACAGCACATCACATTATTATTACACATAAAAAGGCAAAGAACACATAAAACATTAAGTAAAGAAGCAAGACTGTCTCATATTAAGATGTGCATGCACCAACTTTGTTTTATTTAGAAACAGTGTCAGTACACCATAGGTGTACTGTTGGCCCATCTGTAGCACAGTTTGTTAGCTGTTATCTGCTCCCTTCCTCGAGGCCAGTTCCTAAGTCCTGGCTGGAAAGGATCTGGGTGGAGAAACACTTGATTTGTAGTTAGACTGAAGGCTTGTATTAGGAGTGTTAAGACCAGTCACAGACGTGTAAAAAAACTTAGAGAGTAAAGGACACGGGACCAAATAACCAGAGGGAGACGTGTGGAGGAGAGATATGCCACGCACAGTGAGTCCATGGCGTCAGCATCGTGTGGTTTACACTCACACCACCACCAAGACAGGTGAATGTATTCATGCAGGTAGATTGTGTGAACATGTTCACTAATAGCTCCCCCATACAGGAACAAAATAAGAATTAAACCAAACCCAATTGGGAACAAGGCTTAAACCAAACAACTAGCTCCTACCAAACATGTACTCCAAACCAAAAATCAACTCAACATTACAGGAGAATTAAGAAGTGTGACACACACCTTTTTACCTAGCGAAACGAATGATCCATACTGAGTCTATGTATGTGTGATGTACGGGTGTATCTGTCTTACCTGCACTTCCCCTAGCACAATACCAAAACATTACACAAATATTGGTCTAGCGTAAATGTGTGAGTGTGAGCATATGTATGTGTGTGTGTGGCCGCTGGACTCCTCGATTGCACTGATACAGCCGCCTTTATCCAATAGGCTCCACCTACAGTCTCATGTATCCGTTTGCAGTTGGTCCCCTGAAGTAGATGCATCAATTGATTTCTTTAGGCAGCTCTAGGATTCCTTGCAACAGGAGCAACAATGGAGATGGAAAAAGAAAACGCACCCGAGGGAACATTATTTCCTGTATGTGAAACCTGCAACAACACCTCTGTGCCTGATACGCTCAAACCACTCAGTCTACTTCCACACACTCACACTGCTTCTACACACTCACTCTACTTTCACACACTCACTGCTTCCACACACTCACACTACCTCCACACGCTCACACTACCTCCACACGCTCACACTACCTCCACAGGCTCACACTGCTTTCACACGCTCACACTGCTTTCACATGCTCACTCTCCTTCCACACGCTCACACTGCTTTCACATGCTCACTCTCCTTCCACACACTCACTCTCCTTCCACACGCTCAGTCTACTTCCACACACTCACATTACCTCCACACACTCACATTACTTCCACACACACACTCTCCTTTCATACACTCACTCTCCTTCCACACGCTCACTCTCCTTCCACACGCTCAGTCTACTTCCACACGCTCAGTCTACTTCCACACACTCACATTACTTCCACACACTCACATTACTTCCACACACTCACTCTCCTTCCACACGCTCACTCTCCTTCCACACGCTCAGTCTACTTCCACACGCTCACTCTCCTTCCACACACTCACTCTCCTTCCACACACTCACTCTACTTCCACACACTCACACTACTTCCACACACTCACACTACTTCCACACGCTCAGTCTACTTCCACACACTCAGTCTACTTCCACACACTCAGTCTACTTCCACACACTCACACTACTTCCACACGCTCAGTCTACTTCCACACACTCACACTACTTCCACACGCTCAGTCTACTTCCACACACTCACACTACTTCCACACGCTCAGTCTACTTCCACACACTCACACTACTTCCACACACTCAGTCTACTTCCACACACTCAGTCTACTTCCACACACTCACACTACTTCCACACGCTCAGTCTACTTCCACACACTCACACTACTTCCACACACTCACACTACTTCCTCTCGCTCAGTCTACTTCCACACACTCACACTACTTCCACACACTCACACTACTTCCACACACTCACTCTCCTTCCACACGCTCAGTCTACTTCCACACACTCACACTACTTCCACACACTCAGTCTACTTCCACACGCTCAGTCTACTTCCACACACTCACACTACTTCCACACACTCACACTACTTCCACACACTCACTCTCCTTCCACACGCTCAGTCTCCTTCCACACGCTCATACTACTTCCACACACTCACTCTCCTTCCACACGCTCAGTCTACTTCCACACACTCACTCTCCTTCCACACACTCACACTCCTTCCACACACTCACACTACTTCCACACGCTCAGTCTACTTCCACACACTCACACTACTTCCACACACTCACACTACTTCCACACGCTCATACTGCTTCCATGTCTGTGTTAATGCTGTGTTAAGAAAGGTCCTCCATCTGAATCGTGTCTGATCAGTGGTGGTCCAGTGGTCTGAAAGTGGCCCATGATGGACAGGGTCCAGGTCTTCTGCTCAGACAGCCTTTATTTCTAACTGCAAGGCTCCAGAATCCATCTACAAGAAGACTGTCCACTACGTGTAAATCAAATGTAGGAGTATCTGGTGAATATTACACCAAGTCTCTGGTGAATATTACTGTATATTCACTGAATCTCATGTATTCCTTTTCATAGAGGAGTTGTTTTAATGACAAAACAAACCAGTGAGCTACAACTAAGTCTACACAAACAGATTGCATACATTTATATTTAAAAAAGGTTCAAAGATTTTTGTGAGTGTTGTTTATATGTGTATTTATGTGAGTACTGAGGTGGAAGACAGGTGTTGCAGTGAATATGAAATGGTGAAAAGGATTCAAGTATGCTTCCACCTGCTTGAAACCCTGCACCTTAGTTATAGTCCCCCCCCCCCCCCCCCCCCCCTCACCTGGACGTGTGCGTGCGGCAGCAGGGCGGTACTTGGCATTATAATTTTTCCAGACTGCCCCTCCCAGTTTGTCTGGGAGAGTGAGTAGGGGGCTGGGCCAGGTAATGCTAGCCTGCCTGTGGTTGTCTTGCTATAGAGACTGTAGTCAAACCGAAGTGTAAGTGTAAGTGAGAGCACTCAGAGTTTCCGCTGCTGGTCCGTGTCAGACGTTGTGGAGCTGATGCCACTGTGCTTATAGCGGTACATGGAGTGTCTGGAGACTGATGTCAGGGAGAGAGCGCAGAATGAAGTCTGAGACAGAGGAGGGCCAAACCGGTGAGTAGCTACCGTGGTGAGGATTCTTCTCACAAAATGTTCGGTGGTAAAGATTAGCTATGAGAGGGGCTTCAGGACCTGTGTGACTGGTTTTCCTCCGTGTGTGTGTGTGTGTGTGTGTGTGTGTGTGTGTCCTCGCGTGTGTGTATACGTGTGTGCCTGTGTGTGTGTGATTGTATGTGGGTGTGGGTGGTTCTTGAATTCTCAGTGACATGAGAACGGTTAGGATCTTTGGACCTATTTACTTTCAAACTGAGGTACCAGGAACAAAGAAAGCAGAGTGCACTTGCGTTCAAAACCAGGACCTGTTTACATTCAAACTCTTACAGCAAGGCTAAAGAGCAGAAAAAAACAGCCCCACATGCAGCCACAGACAGTCAGCATAAACCAGACTGACACTCTCAGGTGAATTGTACCTTAGGAACAAAAGCTTTTGAAAAAGGAGGAGGATTTGAACACATCTTCTTCAACCTGAGCTCAGTACATTCATCGCTTGCATACACATCTGTCTTCTTTCAGAAGCTCTTCCTCATGTGGCTGTTATTGGCCTTTGACCTCTGTCTCTTTGTTTCGGTTCTCCATGACCTCTCAACCCCCTCCGCTAGTTCAATTCCTTTTCCTTTTCCTTTTAAATGATGAAATCGATTGGAACTGCTGAACTGGAACTGCTCAGGTAGAACCAGACTGCTTTGGCAAAGGAACAAAGTCCTCCGAAGACATAAAATTGGTTTGCTGGAATCAAAATATCCGGCGGAAATCCAACGTGCCTAATGAAACCCATAAGGTGTCCGACGTTCTGAAAAGATCAGACTTCTTGTGGGGTGACTCTGGGAATTGTTTATTTATTAGTCCTCTATAGTGCATGGAATCTGTGTTGATGCTCTTCAGTGCTGGTGAAAGCTCATGTAGTTTATGTACTCCATCATAAATGGCTCCCTGACCGGACGGCTCCTTTTCGGCTGCAGTCTCTGTGGTCTGAGTAGGCCATTATCTCCAGGATGTGCAGCTGCATTAGCTGTTAAGAGGAGCATTATGCATAATGGCATTTGAGTGTTTAATCGCTGCACACACCTATTGAAGCAGCGACTGGAAAACCTGGTTGGCGTCCTCGTCTCTGCCCACTTCGTGCTCGTTGTGGGGGTTTATCACTCT
Organism: Brachyhypopomus gauderio; assembly: GCF_052324685.1. Taxonomy (NCBI): domain Eukaryota; kingdom Metazoa; phylum Chordata; class Actinopteri; order Gymnotiformes; family Hypopomidae; genus Brachyhypopomus; species Brachyhypopomus gauderio. The sequence continues at coordinate 1,461,577 of NW_027506890.1, forward strand.
TGTCTCTGTCATGGTCACACTGTGTCTCATGGTCCATTCACTCTGAGTGCATGCTCCCTTTGATGCTGTAGTGGGCAAAATTCCATTCAGGAATCAATAAACCACCTGTCTGTCTGTCTGTCTGTCTCTCTGTGTCCATCGCTCACTCTGGCCCTCTGCTTACTGTCTGCTTCTCTATCTGTGTAGATTTTGCATTTCTGTTCTGTTTTTTTTTAATGTTAGTGCTGCAAAGAAATTGAGTTGCCAAGTAACCCTCCCATTATAACCAGTAAGGCACAACTTCTGCAGAAGCTGGGCTGCAGCTCGCGTTCAGATAGAAAGCTGTTCTCCACCACGCAGAGCTGTTCTCCTCCACCACGCAGAGCTGTTCTCTTCCACCACGCAGAGCTGTTCTCTTCCACCACACAGAGCTGTTCTCTTCCACCTCACAGAGCTGTTCTCCTCCACCACGCAGAGCTGTTCTCTTCCACCTCACAGAGCTGTTCTCCTCCACCACGCAGAGCTGTTCTCTTCCACCTCACAGAGCTGTTCTCTTCCACCACGCAGAGCTGTTCTCCTCCACCTCACAGAGCTGTTCTCCTCCACCTCACAGAGCTGTTCTCTTCCACCACGCAGAGCTGTTCTCCTCCACCACGCAGAGCTGTTCTCCTCCACCACGCAGAGCTGTTCTCTTCCACCACGCAGAGCTGTTCTCTTCCACCTCGCAGAGCTGTTCTCTTCCACCTTGCAGAGCTGTTCCCCTCACAGAGCTGTTCTCCTCCATCTCGCAGAGCTGTTCTCCTCCATCTCGCAGAGCTGTTCTCCTCCACCTAGCAGAGCTGTTCTCCTCCACCTCGCAGAGCTTTTCTCCTCCACCTCGCAGAGCTTTTCTCCTCCACCTCGCAGAGCTGTTCTCCTCCACCTCGCAGAGCTGTTCTCCTCCACCTCGCAGAGCTGTTCTCCTCCACCTCGCAGAGCTGTTCTCTTCCACCACACAGATCTGTTCTCTGCAGCCTCTCTGCACCATGCTGCTGAAGTTGGCCATTCAAAATCATGGCCATGATCTTTGGAGGAAGGTGCACGTGGCTCCTCACCCTATGATCATGGCTTCACTTTCAACAAACATGATCCAAAATGAAAACAGGCCATCTGCAATATACCATCTATTCTCTAGTGAGGGCTGGAGTGATATGCAGACTGACTCATAATTCATAATTGACTGAGTCATGATTCATAACCATCTCGTATTAGGCTTGGCAGTAACTGTGTGAAAGTGTCCCCTTACAGGTGCTTTATGTGCTGGATGGAGTAACTAAAATTCTGTAATAGATTCAGCAATTGGAATTCAGCATCTAGAATTCATGCAGAGGCTCCGATTCAGAATTCAGAATTCAAGTCCTGATTGATGTTTTTACCTGCTGAAAACAATGTGACACAGTGGAAATGAACATCCAGCAGCCATCGGTGTGACTGAGCTGAGTCCTGTGTTTACTGCCAGCTATTATGCTGTAAACACAGCCAGAGCTGCTGTCTAAATACTGACATAATAATCCTCAAATTGCACTCACCACATGAGGACATGAGGGCTTTACAGCTCAGGGTGAAGCGTGTGTGTGTGTGTGTGTGTGTGTGTGTGCACATGTCTACATGCGTCACAGAGAATAGCTTAATGTCCTCAGCACCGACATCTAGATGAAAGCTTCTGTGATGTTACTGGAGCAAAGAGCACCTCTGAAAAGCTCTCACACACACACACACACTGACGCATGCCTATGTGCACACATACACTGATACGCACACACACACATACATACACACACATGTACACACACACAAATGCGCAAGACGAGAGGGTCTCGTGTCGAGGATTGAAAGTTGTCAATAGTGCGATGCTGATCCGTTCTTCTTTTGTCAGTGCCTACCTGCCGAGGCTCCATAATAACACTTCCCACATCAAGCACTCGGTCATGAAAGGATTCGAACCATCCTGAATCATTGTTGTTGTGTATAGGCTGCTGCCTTAGCAAGACTCATTCATCCTCATTTGCAGTGGAGGCTCAGAGACTCAGGATTCAGCGTGAAGCTGTTATTTCCAACCAATTCATATGTCATAGTGTATTTCATGCTTGTAAAGTGTGCTTTGATCCTGATGTTGTTATTTGTTCTTTGGTCTTTCATGCTTCTATCTGTCTATGTTGAAACTCCTGAATCTGTCTGCTCTGCACACATTCGTAGATAAAGAATGGGGCCTCCTGGAGTGACGAAGCAACCCCTCTGTACTGAAATGTTTGTTTGAATGAATTCAGGATGCTAAGACTTGATGTATGCACATATCCCACTCCTGACAGACGGATGCAGTTTGCATTAAGTAGCTGACTTTTGCTAACCATTAATTAATCCTAATCATTGTCACTTTCCTCCCTAAATGTTGTTAAAGTCTTTTATAAACCCTTTGCACACACACTCCTGACCTAAAACCTATACACACGCTACACACATGTGGCTATAAATATGGCATCACAAACCCACGTCTACAGTGAACCCCTCGTCTTCCGCAGTAATTCATTTTGACCAGATCTTCATCATCATCATCATCTTCAAATGCAGGCGGCCTACAGTTCCTGCTATTAACTGTGGAGGATGGAAGAATAAAGCTATTAGTGGACCATTGTCAATGATTACTAAGGTCAAGATTAGCAGGACTAATATTAGAGAAGCTGGGATTTATTGACCTGTCTCTCCACCCCCCACCCCCTCCGTCTCTATCCCCCCTCCCTCTCTCTCTCTACCCCTCCCTCCCCCCCAACTCCTGGCAGCACTGCTGCATGAAGAGGTGCTGGCTCTCCAGGAGGAGGTGTTTGAGCTGAAGCGGATGAAGGAGATGCTGAACAAGGAGTTGGAGGAGAGTGGTGGGGGCTGCAGTGCTGAGCTCCTGTCCGCCACTGAGCTCCGAGTGCAGCTCTCCCAGAGGGAGCAGGATCTACACCGCGCCAACGAGGCCCTGCAAGGTGAGGCCCCCGAGATCACCACCCTAACCCAATCACCTCAAAACCACCACCCTAACCCAATCACCTCAAAACCACCACCCTAACCCCATCACCTCAAAACTACAACCCTAACCCCCATCACCTCAAAACTACAACCCTAACCCAATCACCTCAAAACCACCACCCTAACCCCATCACCTCAAAACCACCACCCTAACCCAATCACCTCAAAACCACCACCCTAACCCCATCACCTCAAAACTACAACCCTAACCCAATCACCTCAAAACCACCACCCTAACCCAATCACCTCAAAACCACCACCCTAACCCCATCACCTCAAAACTACCACCCTAACCCCCATCACCTCAAAACTACAACCCTAACCCCCATCACCTCAAAACTACAACCCTAACCCCCATCACCTCAAAACACCACCCTAACCCCATCACCTCAAAACCACCACCCTAACCCCCATCACCTCAAAACCACCACCCTAACCCCCATCACCTCAAAACTACAACCCTAACCCCATCACCTCAAAACCACCACCCTAACCCCCATCACCTCAAAACCACCACCCTAACTCCCATCACCTCAAAACCACCACCCTAATCCAATCACCTCAAAACCACCACCCTAACCCCATCACCTCAAAACCACCACCCTAACCCCCATCACCTCAAAACTACAACCCTAACCCAATCACCTCAAAACCACCACCCTAACCCCCATCACCTCAAAACTACAACCCTAACCCCCATCACCTCAAAACCACCACCCTAACCGCATCACCTCAAAACCACCACCCTAACCCCCATCACCTCAAAACTACAACCCTAACCCCCATCACCTCAAAACCACCACCCTAACCCCATCACCTCAAAACCACCACCCTAACTCCCATCACCTCAAAACCACCACCCTAACCCAATCACCTCAAAACCACCACCCTAACCCAATCACCTCAAAACCACCACCCTAACCCAATCACCTCAAAACCACCACCCTAACCCCATCACCTCAAAACCACCACCCTAACCCCATCACCTCAAAACTACAACCCTAACCCCCATCACCTCAAAACCACCACCCTAACCCAATCACCTCAAAACCACCACCCTAACCCCATCACCTCAAAATCACCACCCTAACTCCCATCACCTCAAAATCACCACCCTAACTCCCATCACCTCAAAACCACCACCCTAACCCAATCACCTCAAAACCACCACCCTAACCCCATCACCTCAAAACCACCACCCTAACCCCCATCACCTCAAAACTACAACCCTAACCCCATCACCTCAAAACCACCACCCTAACTCCCATCACCTCAAAACCACCACCCTAACTCCCATCACCTCAACACCACCACCCTAACTCCCATCACCTCAACACCACCACCCTAACCCCATCACCTCAAAACCACCACCCTAATCCACCACCCAAGCCCCCTTCTTAGCTGCCCTCTATTTGCCTATTTGAAAATAATTTGTTATTGTATATTTTTGAAGCAATGACAAAAAACTGTTCCCTCCCCTATAAATGCTAACAGAGCTGAACAATAATTGTCAGTTTATTTAAGTATATAAGCCATTTTGCTAATTATAGCTACCCTTTTTTATTTGTTATCATTACAGTTTTTGGTTCTACAGTGTGTGTTCTGGCTTGATAGCACCCAGCAGTAGTGATCACTCTCGATTTATGTCCCACTGTGAAGCTGTCCATGTGTCTCTGAATCAGTCCGTGTTTCTCTGAAGCAATCCGTGTGTCTGTGAAGTGGTCCATGTTACTCTGAAGCGGTCCACGTGTCTCTGAAGCGGTCCGTGTGTCTATGAAGCGGTCCGTGTGTCTCTGATGCAGTCCATGTCTGTGCAGCGGTCCGTGTGTCTATGAAGCGGTCCGTGTGTGAAGCAGTCCGTGTGTTTAGGCAGCATACCGTGTCTCTGAACAGCCTCATCTGAAAACGAGCCGCGTGCTCATTCGGCCAAGACCTCTTCATGGCTGCTTTTATGAAGACGAACCGTTGGGAGAGTGGCACATTCAGAGCAGATTCAGAGCAGATTGGGGAAGGGTTATTACAGCAGCAGGTAATATTATCTGAGGGGTGCTTTGTGCGTTTGTTCGCCTCGGTCTGTACGGGTTTTGTTCTTCACGTTCCATTTACGCGGAAGTCTGTTTCCTCCGGGCCGTAATAAAGCTCTCGTTTGGTTTCGTCTGCAGTCACCCACCCTGACCTCGCCACGTGTCAATCAGCGGCGTACCTGCTGGGGTCGGTGCTGCTGCTCACTCTGGGTTCTCCTCCAGGCTGAATCTGCTGTGGAATTTGGAAATATTTTTTTGTAAACAGAGCTGTAACAAGCATTATGTTTCCAGTTACCATACCTAATCACATTTTTACTGGAGTTTTAATGTTAATTTAAATTAGTTTAATTAGTTTGCCATTAGAAAGTTAATCACTTAGCACACACACACACACACACACACACACACACACACACACACACACATATCCATACCAGTGTACCACACACACAGTCACACCCATATACCACAAACACACAAATACACTCACACCCATATACCACACAAACACTCACACCCATATACCACACACACAAACACACACACACATCACTGGTAGAGTTTGTTTTTGCATCTGGGAGCAGACCAGCTGGCCAGGGCTGAAACCTCACTACAGTACGTGCTTGCACTTCCTCCGCCAGGTGCTCCTGTGTGTGTGTGTGTGTGTGTGTGTGTGTGTGTGTGTGTGTGTGTGTGTGCGTGTGTGCATGTGCGTGTGTGTAAGGGTCTTTGTGGTATGCTGGCTAGCAATTCACTTCTACATAATGACTCTTTATTTGGGATAAAATAGTCCGAATGTCTTTACAAACGTCAGCTCGTCATTTGCAAGTCAGACTAGCAGCCTACTAAGAGTAACACTGTTATATCTACACTGACCATGTTCTATAAACCACAGGGAGAAAGAGAGAGAGAGAGAGAGAATATTCTGTATAAGCCAAATAGAAGAGGGACAGAGAGAGAAGGACAGGAAGGGAGATGGCAGATAAGTAAGTCTGTCATCCTGTGTATTCTTAATGGAAACCGTGTCCACTTGGACAGTCCATTTAATCTGTATGTGTGATTGTTTATGCACCGTGCTTAAGCCTTTTTACGACCCACTTTGTCTGTCTGTCGGTCTCTCTATATGTCTATCTGCATCTGTGTGTCTCTCTAGCGATGAAGGCAGACCGGAAGAGGCTGAAGATTGAGAAAGCTGAGCTGGTGAATCAGATGCAGCAGTTGTACGCCACACTGGAGAGCCGGGAGGAGCAGCTCCGTGACTTCATCCGCAACTACGAACAGCACCGCAAAGTAACACGCACACACACGTACACACACTCATGCACACACACACACACACACACACACACACACACACACAAACATGCTGGAATACATCATTAGTAGAGAAAAGCAAAAAGCAAATTAGGTAGCATAAATGAACCAAAGCGGTAGTTTTCCCTACTCCATAATTATAGAAAGCACTCACAATCTGGACTGAGTACTCCAAATGGAGATCTATTATAAAGTATCACACCTATATATGCAAGCATTCAAATCCATCAAAATCAACCATCAGAGTGGCATACCCCAGCCCTGCTGGATACCCCAGCCCTGCTGGATACCCTAGCCCTGCTAGATACCCCAGCCCTGCTGGATACCCCAGCACTGCTGGATATCCCAGCCCTACTAGATACCCCAGCCCTGCTGGATACCCCAGCCCTGCTAGATACCCCAGCCCTGCTAGATACCTCAGCCCTACTAGATACCCCAGCCCTACTAGATACCCCAGCCCTGCTGGATACCCCAGCCCTGCTAGATACCCCAGCCCTGCTAGATACCCCAGCCCTGCTGGATACCCCAGCCCTACTAGATACCCCAGCCCTGCTGGATACCCCAGCCCTGCTGAATATCCCAGCCCTACTAGATACCCCAGCCCTGCTGGATACCCCAGCCCTGCTAGATACCTCAGCCCTGCTGGATACCTCAGCCCTGCTAGATACCTCAGCCCTGCTAGATACCCCAGCCCTACTAGAGACCCCAGCCCTGCTGGATACCCCAGCCATGCTGGATATCCCAGCCCTACTAGATACCCCAGCCCTGCTAAATACCCCAGCCCTGCTGGATACCCCAGCCCTGCTGGATACCCCAGCCCTACTAGATACCCCAGCCTTGCTGGTGACATGGTTGTGTTGACCTCAGATAAGTTCATGTCATGTCCCCTGGGATGGCACAAAAGTTCACACGATTGAGAGGAGGTTGGGTCATACAGGAATTCTGATTTGCAGTTAGACATACCCCATGGTCTGGTTGGATGGAAGGAATCAGAATTTACTGCAGGTCTTCATACTGCAGCTAGAAGATAGCAGTTACTCTTAAATGGCATCAGGTGGACCAGCTGCCTTTTGAACAATGTCAGAAATAATTGGATTGCATTGAGATTGGAAAAAGAATGATGGAAAACGCCTCTTTCACACTTCTGCTCAAGCTGGGGTATTTATATAGAGCGGCGCTACAAAGGTCACTCCAAACAGCCAGCCGTCTTTATTATTCATTATATGACTGCGTCTTCCTTTAGGGAGTCGCCGTGTACTGGGATCAGAGTGGACGCATGATCCTGGAGAACTAAACTTATCGTGCTTCTTAACTTTATGTGAAAACTACAAAAGCAGTGGAATTATTTATGTAGCACGTTTAAATAACAGCAGGTGTCAACCACTGTGCTGCACAGACTGAATGAGAGCAGACAGTTAAAAAAAAGTAGAGTAAATGTACTGTGTGTGTGTGTGCGTGTGCGTGTGCGTGTGCGCGTGCGCGTGCGCGTGTGCGTGTGTGTGTGGCAGGAGAGTGAAGATGCAGTGAAAGTGTTGGCTAAGGAGAAAGACCTGCTGGAGAGAGAGAAGTGGGATCTCCGGCGCCAGACTAAGGAGGCCACAGAACTGGCTACTGCTCTGCGCTGTGCCCAGGACCTGAAGGAGAACAGGATCAAAGAACTGGAAGCAGAACTGACTATGGTGAGCCTCATGCATGCCAACACACACACACACACACACACACACACACACACACATACTGACAATGTTGGAGAATTTTTTTATACAGTTGAATTCACAAGAATCATTCAGTAGTTTAATTGGATCATTCAGCTAATGATTGATTGTATGTGCATTTTAAACAGATCATGTGTACATGGCATTTGACACTTGGATAAATCAGAGTACCATCTGTGTTTTACTCCACGTCTCCTGCATTGAGGTCAATGTGAATGTGGTCATCCACACGTGCACATGTACTTTGTGGACGTGCACATGTACTGTATATACCTGAACATCTGAAGCATCATTTTATCGTCAAGTGTATGTAGTGGTGGAGTGTGTGTGTGTGTGTCTGTATGTAACTCTTGAGGCCCAGAGAGCTCAGAGTGTGTTA